>NW_027126731.1:10000-25025 GCF_037325665.1 Littorina saxatilis | reverse complement strand
AACCAACCCTCGATAATAAAGATTGTCTTGTCTTGTCTTGTCTTGTCTCTCCTCTCTCTCTCTCTCTTTCTTACACACACACACACACACACATACGAGTACAGACTGATGCATGCGCACACAAACACACACACACACACACACACACACACACACACACACACACACACACAAACAGTAACACTAACACATGTGCACAACATGAACACACACACACACACACACACACACACACACACACACACACACACACACACACACACACACACACACCGCGCGAGAGAAACAGACTACAGGGAGGCATGACGTCATGATGCATTAATTGACGTCAACGACTTTCGACCGTGACGTAATCTTCTTACGCGAGCTTTATCCATTATTTCCATAGACTTGGAAACTACGGAATTTCTACCCGTCCAAAGCGGCCTTGGGTGACGTTTTCTCAAAAAAATGGGGGCGCCTATTGCACCCACCGTTATTTTGTTAGTATGGTCCCAATTTTTGGTGAACTTCCATCTTTAACTGTAGCCCGTAGCCAGGCACAAAGAATCCTTCTTTATCATGTATTATCGGTATGAAAATTTCTCAAGTCGATTCGCTGGGAATATACCACTGACAATGACAGCAATCACTTCAAAATGAACTTACTACTCAGCCATCATGGAGTATTCTTGCAGGAAAGGGCCATAACCAGTGGTTCCTCGTACTGGCAGCGCCTGCTTGCTGCCAGGCTTGTTCCCCCTGCCGGCACTATTTGAAAAACCAATGAGTGTAAATCTGGTACAAAACAGCAAGCCATGTAGTATTCTGTTTATCTTACGTGTATTTTACTGAAAATGTCCTGCAGTCGAGGCAGCTAAATTGAAGACGCTTGTTTTGGAACCTCGATCTCTTCTAAAGCCTCGTGCAATCTATTACGTCAAAGCAAAGAAACGTCACTCTGAAAGTGTGGCGTGACGTGTTAGTTCTAAAGATTCATCGAGGGTAATTAGCGAGCGCAATTTTTGTTTCTATAATGACGTTTGTCTCGGTGACTTTGGCACCATAAGCAGTGGAAAAACAGGTCCCTGCCAGATTTGTTTGACATGACCTCATTTACATGATATACACACGTGTGATTTGAACGATTATTATCTCAGTTCTCACGGGTGTCTCTCTCACGTATGTAGGATAAACAAGTGTATGCGTGTTTAGGTGGTATCAGCCATCTGCACTTTATGACAGAATGACCAAGATCTTTTACGCGCCATTGTAGTGACACGGGGGTGGGACATGGCTTCCGTCTCTGGGTCTGCACATAAAGTTGACCCGTGTCCGTCCCGGCCCGGATTCGAACCAGCGACCTTTCGATCACAAGTCCAGTAAGCCGGATATGACGTCATCAAACACATTTTTGGAAGAAAAGAAAAAACGCTGTGGGAATTTCATCTGGAAGAATTTGTATCTAAAATGTCATTAAGGCTGGAGTATACACCTGAGGCCATATTTCAAAGTGGTTAGGCAGTTTTAAAGGTTTGTTTTTATGTTAGTTCAGTGTTTTGTTTATCAGGAAAAAACAAAATGAATAGAGCTTGTCGCGCAAAATTTTGAGATAACGACTGAAGTTTGAGCATAGGTATGAGATTTTTTTCACGCAAACCCTACTGAAGAATTTGTGATATTGTATTGTGAATATGTTAACAAAAAACCAATCGGATGATCACAAACTGAAGAAGAGAAATAGGGAAGCAAAATAGAACATCAAACATAGTGATTTTACAGGTGAATTTGGAGAAAAAAACCTTGTGTATCCATTTCTGAAGCCCAATTTGAAGCATGGAACACGGTCAAACATAAATTATAAGTGTTAAAGTGGTTACAGTAATCAGAAATAGTGTTAAATAACAAGTTGAGTTATCCCTCTTCACCAATTTTAAAAGAAATACACCTCTTGTCCTGCAAAATGTTGAACTGTGATACTTTTACTACCCCCACCCCCTACTCATTTTTCAGAAAAGAGTGCATATTATCTTCCAAATAGACAAGCAAGGTAGTCAGATGATCAAAACTTAAGAACAGAAATAGGGAAGCAAAATAGAACATGCAACATAGTGATTTAACTGGTGAATTCAGAAAAAAAACACTTTTTTACTCATTTTATAAGCTTAATTTAAAGCTTGGAAGACAGAAAAAAAAAATTTTAAGTGCAAAAGTGGTTACAGTGTTCAGAAATAGTGTTAGATACCAAGTTGAGTTATCCCTCTTCATCACAGTTAAAAGAAACGCACCTCTTGTCGCGCAAAATCTTGAACTGTGATGCTTTTACTACCCCTACCCCCTTCCCATTCTTCAGAAAAGAGTGCATATTATCTTCCAAATAGAAAGGCAAGGTAATCAGATGATCAAAAACTTCAGAACAGAAATAGGGAAGCAAAAAACAACACCCAACAGAGTGATTTAACTGGTGAATTCAGAAAAAATATCACTTTTTTACTCATTTTATAAGCTGAATTTAAAGCTCAGAAGACAGAAAAAAATAAATTAAAAGTGCTAAAGTGGTTACAGTGTTCAGAAATAGTGTTCAATACCAAGTTGAGTTATCCCTCTTCATCACAGTTAAAAGAAACACACCTCTTGTCACGCAAAATCTTGAACTTTGATGCTTTTACTACCCCCATCCCCTACCCATTTTTCAGAAAAGAGTGCATATTATCTTCCAAATAGGAAAGCAAGGTAGTCAGATGATCAAAAACTTCAGAACAGAAATAGGGAAGCAAAATAGAACATCCAACAGAGTGATTTAACTGGTGAATTCAGAAAAAAAACCCACCTTTTTACTCATTTTATAAGCTGAATTTAAAGCTTGGAAGACAGAAAAATATAAATTAAAAGTGCTAAAGTGGTTACAGTGTTTAGAAATAGTGTTAGATACCAAGTTGAGTTATCCCTCTTTATCACAGTTAAAAGAAATACACCTCTTGTCCCGCAAAATCTTGAACTGTGATGCTTTTACTGGCCCCACCCCCTACCCATTGTTTAGAAAAGAGTGCATATTATCTTCCAAATAGAAAAGCAAGGTAATCAGATGATCAAAAACTTAAGAAGATAAATAGGGAAGCAAAATAGACTATCCAACATAGTGATTTAGCTGTTGACTTCAGAATTTTTTTCTTCTTCTCATTTTTGAAGCTGAATTAGAAGTTTGGAAGACAGAAAAAAATAAATTAAAAGTGCTAAAGTGGTTACAGTGTTCAGAAATAGTAATAGATACCAAGTTGAGTTATCCCTCTTCATCACAGTTAAAAGAAACACACCTCTTGTCGCGCACAATCTTGAACTGTGATCCTTTTACTACCCCCCACCCCCCCCCCCCCCCCCCTACCCATTTGAACACAAAAGAGTGCATATTCTCTTCCAATTAGAAAAATAAGTAATTTTAAATTTAAGCACTGGACATTTTTAAAATACATCTTTTCTGTCAGTCCAAGGATTGATTGCTTAGTCCATTAAAAACAAACCGACTAGGAATTAACGCACCCATTTTAAGAAAAAGTTAACATGATAATTGATATCAGACTTTTTTTATGCAATTACTACTGAAGATTCCAGACCAGGTAAAACAATCATTTTATATCCTTTGTCATATTTGGTTTTTTTTTTTATAAATCTACCTATAGCGAGTCTTGTCTCTTAATTTGTGTCATTTAGTTATTTTCAAGAATTCTATCCTGGCAAAAAAAATTTAAAAATCCCTACCTACCTGCCCTATTTTGTTTAGCCATGTTATTAGAAACACACAATTTAATTTTGTTGGCCTAAAGATCTTGAAACATTTGTTTTAATAGAGAAATAACAAGTACAGCCATTAGCTGTGTCACTCGAATTTCTTTGTCATGCTGAAACTTAGCTGTTGCGTTGAAGTCTGCTCTGTGTGTCTGGGTCCAAAACAACTTTCACATTCTCATCTACACACTCACGTTACTCACACAAGTATACAATTCTACCCACACAGGGCCGGACCAAGTTCGTTTAAGGGGGGGTTCCAACTGAAGGCAGGGGTCCAGGGGCCGCTGAGGCCCCGGTGGGGTGCAGGGGCAACGCCCCGCTGGTGGGTCTGGGGGGCAAAGCCTCCCAGAAGCCGAGAAAATGTTGCATTTGTGAGGTCATTTTTATATTTAGTCAAGTTTTGACTAAATATTTTAACATCGAGGGGGAATCGAAACGAGGGTCGTGGTGTATGTGCGTGTGTGTGTGTGTGCGTGTGTGTGTGTGTGTAGAGCGATTCAGACTAAACTACTGGACCGATCTTTATGAAATTTGACATGAGAGTTCCTGGGTATGAAATCCCCGAACGTTTTTTTCATTTTTTTGATAAATGTCTTTGATGACGTCATATCCGGCTTTTCGTGAAAGTTGAGGCGGCACTGTCACGCCCTCATTTTTCAACCAAATTGGTTCAAATTTTGGTCAAGTAATCTTCGACGAAGCCCGGACTTCGGTATTGCATTTCAGCTTGGTGGCTTAAAAATTAATTAATGACTTTGGTAATTAAAAATCGGAAAATTGTAAAAAAAAATAAAAATTTATAAAACGATCCAAATTTACGTTCATCTTATTCTCCATCATTTGCTGATTCCAAAAACATATAAATATGTTATATTCGGATTAAAAACAAGCTCTGAAAATTAAATATATAAAAATTATTATCAAAATTAAATTGTCCAAATCAATTTAAAAACACTTTCATCTTATTCCTTGTCGGTTCCTGATTCCAAAAACATATAGATATGATATGTTTGGATTAAAAACACGCTCAGAAAGTTAAAACAAAGAGAGGTACAGAAAAGCGTGCTATCCTTCTTAGCGCAACTACTACCCCGCTCTTCTTGTCAATTTCACTGCCTTTGCCATGAGCGGTGGTCTGACGATGGCATGCTACGAGTAAAATGGCATTGCGTTCAGTTTCATTCTGTGAGTTCGACAGCTACTTGACTAAATATTGTATTTTCGCCTTACGCGACTTGTTTGGTCTTTCCTTGCAACTGGGAATCAAAATTGATGTTGTTCATAATTTGAAATAGTTTTAGAAGACCAAATAAACTAAGGGAGTTGGGGGAAGAGCTTAAAAAGTCCACATATTTTTTTTTTCTCTGAGAGGTACATGAACATCGGATGGCCAGGGGGGGGGGGGGGGTTCCGGAACCCAGGACACCCCCCCCCCCCCAGATCCGGCCCTGCCACAGAGGCGTTCGGGGATGGGGGTCTCGCACTCGGGCGAATCACACCACAAAATACAAAGTATAACGTACACAGATTTTTCTATTGAACCAAAAAGCAAATTAAATCATGAATAAATCAATCAAGCAAAACTTCCACACAATGACACACTCACTCTCGGTTCACACTGCGCTCTGGGCGTGCACACTTGGCAGCACGTATACCGTTCCGACTCCGTTTGTCTTCCTGCAAGTCCAGCACAGGCACACGATTGTCCAAGAATCACAATAATCCTCGTGAATGTCACAGCAGGCATAGTAAGGTTACGTAGAAAAGTCCAAAAGGATGCGTTAATGGTGGTAATCCGGCACACATACACACACACACCATAACACACTCACACACACACACACACACACTGACACACACAGACACACACACACGCACGCACACACACACACACACACACACACACACACACACACACACACACACACACACACACACACTCCGGTTTGGTAAGTTACCTGAAAAATAATGTAGCCTGTAGATTTAACGTGGAGACTGATCAGACAGGAAGAGCAATACTTTCACATTTCCGATGTTCAGCGATAAACTTGTTTTCTTCGAGAGTTCGATCTTCGTGTGATTCTGGCGCGTTGTCACCAAGGACGTTGCTGCCTCTTTACAAAAACCAGGTCTGGAAACTCTTCATCTAAAGTCAGTCAAAATTAACCTCCTCAACACAATCATCATCTTGTCCCATAGTGATTTCTGCCGCCAAAGAACATGTGGTTCTCAACTCACAAGACCGATTTGTCGTCTTCCATTGCGAAATTCAGATCTACCCCAACTACGTGCATTGATCTGAGCAATAAAATGTAGATGCGATAATCTGCAAACATCTCTTCAACACAATCTGCATCTTGTCCCATCGTGATTTCTGTCGGCAAAGAACATGTGGTTCTCAACTCACAAGACCGATTTGTCATCTTCCAGTGTGAAATTCAGATCTGCCCCAAGTACGTGCAATAAAATGTAGAAGCGATAATCTGAAAAAAATCTTTTCGCGTGAACGCTGCCACGTTGTCATCAGTCCGATGTCTTTTATCCAGAGCAGGGATGAACACACTTTTTCATCAGCAGTTTGTTATGTTTATCCGCAGACTGCTTTCCATTACCTGTCGTCTGTTTTAGATTGACTCGTAGGGTTCTTCAGCCATCCAAGAAGTGCTTGTTTACTGACACGTTCTCACGCACGACATGTCGTAAATGCAAGTTCTAACGATTGGTTTTTATTGCACTGATAGAGAATGTCGATAGTTGTAAACTGCTGCCATTTCCTAATGTTTATTTCATTATTTTGCATACGGATATGGCTAATAAGTGGATAATCTGTTACGACACGAAACGCGTTCTAAATCCGGGAAGGGAGGCTACTCCAGCGTACTTTCAGGTGTATCCTACAGCCTTAAGATCTGTCAAGTAGTTTTCTGGTAATCGCTCTACACAGACAGACATACAGACAGACAGACAGACAGACAGTCAGACAGACACACACACACACACACACACACACACACACACACACACACACATACACACACACACACACACTACCACCACCACCACCACCAACACCACCAACACCACAACCACCCTCGTCTCGTTTTCCAGTCTACGTTAAAACATTTAGTCAACACTTGACTAAATGTAGAATTACTGGGAATGGATAAGTATGCGCTTTGGAAAGCAGAACATCATGAAAAGCAGAACATCTACGGCAGACCAACAGCAGAGTCTGAAAAAAGGCTGCAATGAGTTAAGAACGATGAAAGACGACGACAGGATGAAGGGGAACTGATTTTGGTATATACTAGTAATGCTTTTTTATAGTGTTCAATTTGTTTCAGTTTCAATTCTACCAATGCCATCATGGTGTAGCCCTAAACATCTGTGGCCGCTGACAAAAGACACGTTACTATGGAGCGCGATAGATGATGACAAGTCAAACTCTGCCTTTGTGAATGGCACCTGCCCATTACTGGTTTCGGACTCGTTATACGGCGGTAAAGACGATGGCTCCTTTTACTACGACGGCAGCACCGCTTCTGTGGCAGACTTTGGTGTTTTGGTAACGTATTGCTGATTTCACTGTGAATGAGAGGGTGAGCGTGGGGGTAACTCACACACTCACTCACTCACTCACTCGTTAAATAACAACCTTATAATGGAGTCGAACACTACCTTAATTGTGCGTATGAGCACGTTTGTCTCGATGGCACAGCTATCCTCGGGCCGCATTATTCTGGTGTCAGTCAAAGTATTCGGTTGTGTTTTCTACCTGTTTGCAGTTTCGTCGGTTATTTCAAAGTTAAAGTCGCATATATAAAGACTGCCAGCGACATGTTTGCCCATTGTGTGAGCCTACAGGGGAGGATCAGCATTGCTCTTTACGGGTAGCTCTATGATGGGGTCGTCCACTTGGGATAGAGGTGATGAAATACGACCCCATCAGCCTAAATTACCAAGCCTTTGAGAGCAGATAAGAAGCAGAAAATGAGAAGACAATAATTGTCAAAGCAAGCATTTCGAGAACAAGCCAAGATAAATTTAAAGATAGTATACCGAAGGCGCCATTTTGGAAAGTTTTCTGACGATTTGGACCTTAAAAAGTTCAAGGAACATTAATTTGCTGTACTGTTATTTAGAAACCCCTGCAATGATTTGCTCAAAACTGCTCCGAAACTTAAATATAATTAATAACTTAAAAAATGATTAATTGAATTTTAATCAGCGAGCGGTTTGCATTGCCCAGCTCTCCTGTCAGGAGTCAGGACTTTCGGTCGTCATCATTATTTATTTTAGTTTTCATAGATACACATTCGTCAAAGCAGATTGAGACCGTTGGATTGAGCAAGTCAAACCAACAGTCTAGCTTACGCATGCAAATTCGTGCCATACAGCGCTAACACGCTTCTTTTAACAGAAACAAACACGATGTACGTTAAAAACAATACGGTCTGCTATGATTACCCGCAAACACAGCATTCAGATTTGAAAAATAGAACGCTCAAATGCTAATTCTAAGACCTTCTCCGTGTGTGTTGTCATCTATTTAACTCCCAAAACGAACTCTGTATTTTTAAGCTCAATTTCAAATCTGTATCTCTAGGAATAGTGCATGAAATACTCATGGTCGAAAGGTAGGACGAAAACTAGGAGTAGCGCAAAGTGCGTCACATGAAGAATTACGGTCTGGGGTTCCCACTCAAAACACAGCCGTTTTCAATTTGAGTAACTCAGCGCTCAAATGTTTATTTAAGGTATTCCTGATGTGTAGTCACATAATTACAACCCCCAACCTGAACTGCGTAGCTCTTGGGGGGATTTGAGACAATTTTCTTGTCAGATATAATCCCTTTAATAACTCTGATTTTGAGTTGCTCATGGTTTTGACAAAAACTAGCTGCGGCCATTTTCCGTTACCGTTCTACACGGGGGATAACTGGCTATAACGTGGTAAGCTGGTGAACAGTGGTGAACACTCGATTCGGCCTGCATTTTCCCGTTTTACCACAACGTTGTTGATTTCTGTCTGGATTAAAGGTGAGCTACTGCATCTGCGATGACTAAATTTGTTTCTAAATGCATAATATGTTGAAGAAGGATTTGCGTTTTCCCGTATTTAAATGTTAAAACGAGAAATCGTGGTGACGAAGCACCGGAAATAGCTGCTCGGTGGGTTTTAAATGTAGAAATGCGCTTGTTTTTAAAAGTACAGCTCGTATTCAGCTTCGGTACGGGAGTCTTAGTGACAAAGGAGTCATACTTGATGCATAGGAGTGCTATTGTCGGGTTGGAATCATTCGTTAAAGCGTGCAGGCGAGAGGCGGTCAAATAATAATACGACGAGAATTTATAACGCGCACATAACATTATCTCACCACAAGGCGCACTAATATGCGAAATGATCGTACACCGGGTTGAAGACCGTCGCGAATGGGGCAGCAGACGCATAATCTGGTTAGATGCATCATTTTCTGTTAAACTAGACATTCGAACACTCTCTCTCTCTCTCTCTGTCTGTCTCTCTCTCTCTCTCTCTCTCTCTCTCTCTCTCTCTCTCTCTCTCTCTCTCTCTCTGCCCAGATGGGTTGATTAACGAGTTTTATAAGAATGGTATTGATATACTTTTGCCTTTTTTGACCAAATTTTTTCATCATTTATTTGACAACGGTTTGTTTCCCGATGAATGGTCACACTCGATTTTGCACCCAATTCATAAGAAAGGAGATATTGATTCACCGGATAATTATAGAGGTGTTTCGTTGTTGAATGTTTGCAGCAAGTTATGTAGGTTTATTTTGAACAAACGTGTTTCTGATTGGATAGAAGAGAACGAAGTTGTTGGGGAGGAGCAAGCTGGTTTTCGCCAAGATCACTCTACAGTAGACCACATATTTACACTGTTTGGAATTGTACAGAAACAGTTGTTGAGACATAGAAAACTGTATGCAGCCTTTATAGATTTTCGGAAAGCGTTTGACTCTGTTCACAGGGAGAAACTATGGAAAGTACTGGATCAGAATGGCATGTGTGGAAAGATTGTTTTAGCCCTTAAAAGTATGTGTTCGACAGTGAAAACGTGTGTTCGAGCAGGAGGTGAACTTTCAGATGTATTCATATGTCCAGTCGGCCTAAAACAGGGTGAAAACTGCTCACCGATATTGTTCTCATTGTTTATTAACGAATTAACCAAAGACATTTAGTCGAATTATTGATTTTGTTGTTTGCTGATGATGTGGTTTTAATCTCTGATAGTGTCATCGGTTTGCAAAACCAGCTAAATGTTTTATTGACCACCTCAAAGAAGCTTGAGGTAGTCGTAAATACACTCTTCAAAAACAAGCCAAAGTTGTGTAAGCGGTTTCGGATCGTCTGACCACTAACAACAGTGTTGGTGCTAGCTTGTAGGCGTTGCCTAATGTTGTTTGCCGTAGCCATTCTTTGTTGCATGGCCTGCCTCTGAATGAAGCGATCCTCTCTTTGTGTGGTGACTCTGGGCCGACCAGAACGTTGTCGCTCCTGCACTCTTCCAGTTGCGTGGAATCTCTGTTTTAGTCTGATGATGACAGAGGGAGCCACTGCAAGCCTCTGGGCCACTTGCCTGGCAGCAACACCGTCTTGTAGCCATCCTATTGCCCTTCCTCTATCCAAATCGCTCAGTTTTCTTCGTGGAGGCATGTTGCTACTGTGCATAATTGTGTCAGCGTGTCAACCTTTAAACACAAGCTGGTGAGCGATGTTCATAGCCAGGACCCTGTTGTAGCACGTGCATCACAACCTTTTGCCCTGGCATGCGTTCCGCAAATTTCATGGGGCTATAAAAAACACCCTTTTTCTTCCAAAATGCAGAAGCTTTTGAGAAGTCCCACAAAGGGAAATAACTCTGCCTGCCAAACAAAATTCTGGGTCAAGACTCATTGTTCATTTGTTAATTCAAACACATTAATCTTTTAATTATTATGTCGATGTTTAATTTTTTTGGCAATTTATTATAATTAGATTCGTTTTTTCAACCGATCCTTAACTTTTTTTGAAGAGTGTATGACTAAATCGAACATAGTTGTGTTTAAACTACCCACTTATCGCCCCCCCCCCCCCCCCCCCCCCCCCCCGGGGCAAGTCAAGAGCACACGATAATCCCAAAGAAATGATACTCCTCTTTCTTTCCCTCTTATTACTTACAGTTATACTCACACACCTGCGCGCGCACACACTCACATACACCTGACACACACGCAATCACTCTCGTGCGCACATACATCACACGTAGCCAAGTCATGTATTGATTTTGGGCAAATAACGAGGGCAGTTTATTCAAGAGAATACCATCTGACAATGAGAGATATCATTGTGCAGTGATAAGTCCACAACAACAAAAACTAAAAAAAACATTGGTTACACTAACAACAAACACAAGGAGCCCTCACTCAAAAATTAACACCGTGAATAATGATTACATAACAAGGTTCGAGTCGCTTCATGCACAACCTCACTTCAAGTGAAGGCACAAACAGGCATGCATTTGCCTTAAGAAAAAAAAAACATCATGCAACGGATTGCTAACAAAATACAACGGTGGATGCCGGGGGTGGATGGGGGGTAAGAAATAGTTGGCATATGCCCGCTGCGCCGCGCTGGTAAGGACTGACCACAATATAGTTAAAATTAATATTAAAAGTCCTACGGTTTTGAGCCATTAAGGACTTGACCACAATGTGTTGCTCTCCCGTTCTTATAGACCCCCGCTGATGCATCACACGTGCAAGCCCCCCGGCAACATGGACATTGCGGCTGGGCTCTTCTCCTTGACTTTCACAAGTCCTCCTCTCCCCTCTCTTTCTAATTACGGGCCTAAGTGTTGATATCCTGCTTTACTACCCTCTCTTCCCTACCTGCTAACACTGATCCCTTTAGGTCTACCTCAAGTATCTAACATCCTCCTCCTCCACCCGCGGCTAATCTGTCTCGTTTAAATAGAGTTTATCTGACGCTGTCCGCTCTATCTAAACTCACACTTAGAAACGGTGGCCATTTGGCATTACGAGAAAAATGGTTCTTTGGTGATAGTGAAGTGAAAGTTGTAAAAATGTATAAGTATTTAGGAGTCTATTTGTCCACAAGAATCTCTTTTTCCCACACTCTAAACGACCTTGCTGATAGCGCGAGAAAGGGAGTATCAGCTATCCTCAAACTTCTATGGAGTATTGGGGAATATTCTCCTGATACGTTTTTTAAACTGTTTGACAGTCAAATACAACCGATCTTGACGCACGGTTTGGAGGTCTGGGGACTCTCTGCTGATCAACAAATTGTTGAAAGAGTACATTTGTCTGCCATTAAAAGGTTTGTCGGTGTCCATTCGAAGTCACCAAGGCATATACACTCTTCAAAAAAGTTAAGGATCACTTTTTTACAAGCACACCACACAAAACAGACAAGACCGAAATCTTTCATTATTTTAAAATTATATAATTGAACAACCAAGGAGTAATGACAAACAAAGCAAAGATCGAACGCGGCAGCGACAATTTAGCTAGAGTGTGTCAAACGTGACAACACTCGAAAATGGAATTCACAACAATGTGAATCAGTGTCGATAACGCGTGTGGCCTCCGTTGTGTGCCAGGCATTCAACACATCGTTGGCGCATGGAGTGCATCAGGTAGCATATAAATGCTCTGGGAACTCCATTCCACTCCTGCTGGAGCCATTGCAGCAGTTGACCCAGATTGGCAGGAGGAGGGTGATGTTGCTGTACCCGACGACAAAGCTCGTCCCACATGTGCTCTATGGGGTTCAGGTCCGGGCTGTTGGCTGGCCACAGCATCCTGTTGACCCTGGCCTGCTGGATGAAGGTATTTACAGCTGCAGAGCGATGGGGAGGTGCGTTGTCATCCTGAAGAATCGCACGAGGGCCAATCGCTTGGAGGGCTGGAACGACCAGGGGTTGCAGGATCTCATTCTGGTAGCGGACACCGGTCAAGTTGCACACTACATGGTACAGAGGTGTCCTTAGACGTGTGCTGATCCCTCCCCAGACCATCACAGAGCCTCCGCCAAAACGCTGTCGTTCCAGAACAGCGCCTTTTGCGAAGCGCTCTCCGCGACGCCTCCACACTCGGATGCGACCATCAGCAGGTTCCAAGCAAAAGCGGGACTCATCTGTAAACAACACCTGAGCCCACTACTGACGTTGCCACCTCACATGTTGAGTGCACCAGGCTCGGCGAGCTGCTCGGTGATTAGCAGTCAGGGTTGTTCCTCGGACTGGACGTCTTGCACGCAAGCCAAAGTTGTGTAAGCAGTTTCGGATCGTCTGACCACTAACAACAGTGTTGGTGCTAGCTTGTAGGCGTTGCCTAATGTTGTTTGCCGTAGCCATTCTTTGTTGCATGGCCTGCCTCTGAATGAAACGATCCTCTCTTTGTGTGGTGACTCTGGGCCGACCAGAACGTTGTAGCTCCTGCACTCTTCCAGTTGCGTGGAATCTCTGTTTTAGTCTGATGATGACAGAGGGAGCCACTGCAAGCCTCTGGGCCACTTGCCTGGCAGCAACACCGTCTTGTAGCCATCCTATTGCCCTTCCTCTATCCAAATCGCTCAGTTTTCTTCGTGGGGGCATGTTGCTACTGTGCATAATTGTGTCAGCGTGTCAACCTTTAAACACAAGCTGGTGAGCGATGTTCATAGCCAGGACCCTGTTGTAGCACGTGCATCACAACCTGTTGCCTTGGCATGCGTTCTGCAAATTTCATGGGGCTATAAAAAACACCCTTTTTCTTCCAAAATGCAGAAGTTTTTGAGAAGTCCCACAAAGGGAAATAACTCTGCCTGCCAAACAAAATTCTGGGTCAAGACTCATTGTTCATTTGTTAATTCAAACACATTAATATTTTAATTATTATGTCGACGTTTAATATTTTGGCAATTTTTTATGATTAGATCCGTTTTTTCAACCGATCCTTAACTTTTTTTGAAGAGTGTAGTTTACGGTGAAACAGGACGTTATCCTCTGTTTGTGGTAACGCACATAAAGTGTGTGAAGTTTTGGCTTCGATTAACTCGGATGGATGGCAACAGGTACCCCAAGAAAGTGTATAATATGTTATTGTCTATACAAAGGCAAAATTACACGACATGGGCTTGTAACGTTCGTAATGTTTTGTACAAGTATGGATTTGATGAAGTGTGGGAAGCACAAGGTGTTGGTGATATTTCCACGTTTGTAAGAGAATTTCGCCAAAGACTTGTCGATTGCTTTAGACAGGATTGGCATAGTTCCCTTGAATCACACGTGTTTTATAATGTGCATTCGTTATTTAAGCAGTCCTTGTGTATGAGTGGTTATTTAAGGGTGACATACCAAATCTGAAACGTGCTAACATTCTTCTCAAATGAACATTTCTTATCTGATACAAATAACCACATTTCGAAGTTTTGAATGTTTGCTTGGGGAAACACGACCTTGCGTGACGTGCTTCCGGGCTCCCTTTTTTCAAACTTTCACTTCGAGTTGTACTGATCTTGTCTTGATGAAAAAAGAAATCTTGTTTGATTTAAGATTGTTTGTGTAACAAGCTGTCAATTTAATTATTTAGATTTGAAAAGTTAGTTCTAGCGCCAAATCGTGGCGGCCGATTGTGGTACTAGACAATCCGGCTGGCCATGCAAACATACATTCTTTGAAAATTAATCGCTCTTTAAGGAGGGCACCTACGATACTCTCAAGCAGTGAGTGTTTAAACGAAAGGGTGTTTGTACTGTGTGTTAAAGCCTGACAGTGTCTGTGACCAGAAACTGATGGTTTACGTGAAGCAGAGTGTGCCTTTAACAGAAGGTGGTACGTACTAATCGTTCTAAATAACTTTTCTCCTTGATCACTGTCAAGGGCGGATCTGGGGGGGGGGGGTTACACGGGTTACGTAACCCCCCCCCCCCACCCCCCAAAAAAAGAGGTAATTTATTGGCTCAGGATGCACCAGATAGCTCTATTTTGCTTCTTTGGATAAAAAAAATTTCCGGGGGGGCATGCCCCCGGACCCCCCTAGAGGCTTAGGCGCCTTCGGCGCCGTCAACTTGTATCTTCGCAGTCATTTTGTAACCCCCCCCCCCCCCCAAAGTGAATTGATCCGCCCTTGATCACGATGTACAAGTTGTGTAGATTTTTGTTTTAATAATTAAAAACATCCTCTACCTGCCACTCGGCCAGCCTATAACATACAACACATTTTTATAGGCAAGAAAATAGTTCAATAACCTT
>NW_027126731.1:0-7500 GCF_037325665.1 Littorina saxatilis | reverse complement strand
TAAAAAGCGCTGGTTAAATGCAGTTATCACAACCAACGTCGTCACCACTCAAATATAATCACAAATAGCAATAGATGACTTGGTGGTAAAAGGGCGCAATGGCACGGTACAGTTAGCTTTTTGCAACCGAGTGGGTGACCCGTAAATAGTCCTTCCCCACTACTGCTTCGTTGATTGGAGTGCCGGCTGGCGTGAAACGAAGCAGGGAATCGTGGGGAAATCAGGCGCCTCACTCAGCTGCTGAAGACAACGGGTGGTCGTGTAGGTGACGTCACTGCCTGCCGGAAGACCCCTGCAGACGGTGACGGCCTCACCGGTTATCCCAGCAGCAGCAACAGCATACAGCAACACCGCATCACCAGGTTACAGCCTACAGCTCCGCGAAGACAAGTCGGTAGACGTAAGTACCGCTGAATCCCGCGTAGACAGGTATAAATAGGTAGGAAATATAGTTTGCAACAAAAAGCATCGGTGCACTAAACATGCCACGCAACCCTTCACCCTCCACCTTCAAACATGTCACCTTTACATATTTCATCGAGCACGTGGCCTGCACAAACGAACTTTTAAAACAACAAATCAGCTATTTTCCTTCCTTCTCTCCATATCTGCAAAAACCATATACAGATTATTATTTTAGCGTCGCAAAGAGCAAATTATGCGCTAACCTGGAAAGAACAACAGAGAGTATTTCATTCCACAAACATAGACTCGTCAACAGCGTTAAATAATGATGTATTACCTCAACAGCCTAATGAATGTAGCTCTCCTTTAAGCGAATCCGCTTCCTTTGTATGGCTTACGTCCGTCGACGAATTTCCTGCCACACTCCCTTGTGCTGAGTTTTTCTTCTGCGTCGAAGTTCTCCAACGCTCAGCCAAGAAAACACCTGACGCCTCGTCGTCAGCACAGGTAAAACAGCGAAAAGTGTCCTCTCCTTCGTAGTCCCTAAAGCCCTACTGTACATGCAGAACGGCACGTTGACATCTATATATATATACGACTTGTGTCTGTGTGTCTGTGTATCTGTGTGTTTGTGTATTTGTGTATTCGCCATGCACGGCCAAAGTTCTCGATGGATCTGCTTCAAATTTGGTGGGCTTATTCAGAGAGACCCCGGACACAACCTCATCGATGAGATATTTCAACACGTGCTCTCAGCGCGCAGCGCTGAACCGATTTTGGTTCCACCTCAGCTATTTTGGTTCCACCTCAGCTACCCGGGCCCCCATACCGACACACCAAAGCCAAAGTTCTCGGTGGATCTTTTTCAAATTTGGACACCGTATTCAGCTACACCCCGGACACAATATCATCGATGAGATATTTCAACACGTGCTCTCAGCGCGCAGCGCTGAATCGATTTTGGTTTTTGTGTTCATTTCACCATTATAAGTAACTCTTCCTTATCTTCTCATATTCTCCAGGTTTTCAGCGTTTACCTCCCTTCCTTCGTAATGGTGCACTATAGTGTGAGTGGAGCGTCTTTGGATATTCCCGGCGTTCTGTTACTGTTACTATTTTTAGAAGGTCAACGCAGTGTCCAGAACGTAAATTGGACCCGTAAATTATCCTCACTGTAAAAGTGCAAAGGTCGAATCAATTTATAGCCACGCGAAAAATACACTGTCATCTATCTCTCTATAGATACGGCTTCTCTGTGTTTGTGTGTGTGTGTGTGTGTGTGTGTGTCTCTATGTGAGCAACACCTGTGCATTGTTCAGTTCTGTTTGTGATGTGGTCTGGCGGCTTTTGTGTAAATTTATGTACTGGCCTTCCTTTTAGAAGCCATAACTTGCTCAGTCCTGTTTGAGTGGAGTTCGCCTCCAAAGGTGATTAACACGGTTACATTCGTCGACAAGGATGGGACTCGATATGGTCAGGAATGGCATTATGGCCACTGAATCATTTTCGTGCTGTTCCCATTCCACGAATCTGGGAGGGACCTAAGCTTGGCGGGTCCATTGTTCGGACCCGGCGAAGCCGGCGTACGGCTCTAAGTACTTCTTCCCGGCGAAGCCGGCTACCCGGCGAAGCGGGTATTTATTCTAGTAAAATAATATATCACCAAAGTGTAGAAGACCATCTAACTTTAGGATGGAGGAAAAACGATCCTTCTCTGTCGCTGCCCTGTGTTCAAGTGTCCTTTCATGTCTTCCCCAAACAACCTTGAAAACATCACGTGACTCCACGTGTCAGTTCAGTCACAGTACCTCATAGCCCCAGTTGATTTCGCCAAGCAAGCAAAATCACGCACGTGGAACCCCTGTATCAAAATATCACCCCTCGCATGCCAGCCAGGCGTGGAGGAAAACGTATTTCCCGTGGTAAGCTCGGTCAGCAGAAAATAGCCCGTACAAGAGTGTTCCTTTCTCGATCCATGTCACTAGATCGTGACACATGTCACGTTTCACAGATCACAAAAGGTGATTATGAACGGTTAGTTACTGCTAACTAACTAACCACACCACGATCCACTCTCGCAGTCATACAACAAAGATAGAAGCGACAAAAGTATAAGTTTCAGACGCCTGTGTATATCCCATGAATATCTAAAAGACAAAGTGTGACAGAAACATCAAGCTTTATTTGTCTGTTCAGATGAGGCACCTCTGCACATACCTTATTCTAAAGGCACGTCTGTTGATCTATGTCAAGTCGGTGCATAAGGTGGCCTGGTTGTCCCCGTCAGTTGAAAGCCTCTTACACGGATTTGACTGAATACCTAGTGGTTACACACGCAACTCCTGAGATCTTAGACACCTTCATCGTCTATAGGGCCTACTGCCTCTGGCGAGTGAGTCCCTTTGATATTCCCGCTGGGTCTTGACTGAAATACAAGCCATATACAAAATCACGAGTGTTGTAACCTATACATATTGCTATTTCATATGTTACGTGGATTTCAATTGGGCAAAACTGAGCTCAGTGCAAAAGTGATATCGACGACATTTCCGTCGATATCAGTTTTGATATCGACGACCTCTTTATTGCTTCCCCACTTCAAAACCAAAAACACCTAAATTTAAAAACAAACAAATATATATGAAAATGTAATGATCCCAGAATTTAGTTGAGCAAGTGACTAAAGACTTTTTGAAAGAAAAGACATTTTGAAATACTGAAAAGTACAAGAAAAGAGTGAACAAAAAGAAATAATAATCAGAGGGAGAGCTGAGACAAATACTTTTGTAATTTCTTTAGAGTGAATACAAATTGTGAAGAAAATTAGCAATATATCTAAAATTTAAATATTAATTAAATAAACAAATTAAATAAAATTAATTAATTAATAAAAGTAAAATTAAATAAACCGTCAATATTGGGTAATATATATCGTTGACCTGGAGCTAGAGCGCGACAACCATTCCTCCCTTGCGGTGACCCTTTTCTTTTTTCTTTCTTGTTACATTTAGTCAAGTTTTGACTAAATGTTTTAACATAGACGGGGAATCGAGACGAGGGTCGTGGTGTATGTGAGTCTGTATGTGTGTGCGTGTAGAGCGATTCAGAGAAAACTACTGGACCGATCTTCATGAAACTTAACATCAGAGTTCCTTTTTTTTTTTTTTTTTTTTTTTTTTTCATCTTTTTTATTCTATCTTTTTTTCTTATTCTTTCTTTTTTTTTTAGGAGATCAGACATTGTTAATCACACATGTGCGTGCGGTTTTTTTTTAATATTCCCAGCGAAGCTGGAGGTATCCCGTGAACGCTATACTGTAATCGATTTGAGAAATGTGCATACCGAATAATACATGATAAAGAAGGATTCTTTGTGCCCGAAAATGGGCCACAGTTGGAGATGGAAGTTCACCAAAAATTGGGACCATACTAACAAAAATACGGTGGGTAAAATTGGCGCCCCCATTTTTTGAGCAAACGCCACCCAAGGCCGCTTTGGACGGGTAGAAATTCCGTAGTTTCCAAGTCTATGGATAAAGCTCGCGTAAGAAGAATACGTCACGGTCGAAAGTCTTTGACGTCAATTAATGCATCATGACGTCATGCCTCCCTGTAGTCTTTCTCTCTCGCGCGGTGTGTGTGTTTGTGTTCATTTTGTGCACATGTGTTAGTGTTACTGTTTGTGTGTGTGTGTGTGTGTGTGTGTGCGTGTGTGTGTGTGTGTGTGTGTGCGCGCGCACGCGTGCATGAGTCTGTACTCGTGTACGTGTGTGTGAGTGTGTGTGTGGTGTGTGTGTATTTGTGTGTGTGTGTGTGTGTGCGCGCACGCGTGCATGAGTCTGTACTCGTGTGTGAGTGTGTGTGTGTGTGTGTGTGTGTGTATTTGTGTGTGTGTGTGTGTGTGCGTGTGTGTGTGTGTGTGTGTGCGCACGCGTGCATGAGTCTGTACTCGTGTGTGTGCGCACGCGTGTATGAGTCTGTACTCGTGTGTGTGTGGGGTGTGTGTGTGTGTTTGTATTTGTGTGTGTGTGTGTGTGTGTGTGCGCGCACGCGTGCATGAGTCTGTACTTGTGTGTGTGAGTGTGTGTGTGGTGTGTGTGTGTGTGTGCATAAGTGTATGTGTGTGCGTGTATGTGTGTTTGTTTGTAAAGGTGTGTATGTCCGTCTGTCCATATGTGCGTATGGGTGTGTGTTTTGTGTCTATGAAGTTTTTGTGAGAGAGTGAGTGAGTGCGTGTGAGTGAGTGTGTGTATGTGTGCGTGTGTGACTTGGGGTGTGTGTGTGTGTAAGAAAGACTGAGAGAGAGGGAGAAAGAGTGTGTGTCACTGTGTGTGTGAATGTGTGTGTGCATGAGTTTGTGTGTATGTTTGTGTGTGTATGAGTGTGTATATGTGTTTGTTTGTAAAGGTGTGTGTGTCCGTCTGTCTATGTGCGTATTTGTTTGTTTGCTTAACGCCCAGCCGACCACGAAGGGCCATAATTATCAGGGCGGTGCTGCTTTGAGATATAAAGTGCGCCACACACAAGGCAGAAGTCGCTGCACAGGCTTCATGTCTCACCCAGTCACATTATTCTGACACCGGACCAACCAGTCCTAGCATGCACTAAGGCCAAAAAAAAAAAATTGTCTGTTTAGGGTAACATGACCAAAAAAAGTAGGGTCGGTAGGTAGGTAAAGTTTTTTTTGTTTTTGTTTTTTTTGTTGTTGTAAATGCTATGTTGGCTGAACATTCACTTCTTATATTTGATGAATACATGTTTCAAAACTAACGTATAAATAAAACAGAGAGAAAGGGAGAGAAAGAAACGCCAAATGTCTCTTTTTAGCATTTTTATCTCTTTTTTTTTTTTTTTTTTTTTTTTTTTTTTTTTGAAATCAAAAAAAAGTTTTTGGGTCGGCGCCAAATCGATAGGGTCGGTCGGGTTACCCTAAACAGACAATTTTTTTTTTTTGGCCTAACCCCATAATTATATATATTGCCAGACGCCAGGCGGAGCAGCCACTAGATTGCCAATTTTAAAGTATTAAGTATGATCCGGCCTGGGTTCTAACCCACGACCTCCCGATCACGGGGCGGACGCCTTACCACTAGCCCAACCGTGTATGTGCGTACGAGTGTGTGTTTTGTGTGTATGAGATTTGTGTGAGTCAATGTGTGAGTGTGTGTGTGTGTGTGTGTTCGTGTGTGTGTGTGTGTGTCTGCGGGTGTGTGCGTGCGTACATGCGTGCCTATATATGTACATGTGTGTGTGTGTGTGTGTGTGTGTGTGTGTATAGGTGTGTGTCTGTTTGTATAAGAGAGAAAAAGAGAGAGAGAGAGAGAGAGAGAGAGGGTGGGTGGGTGTGTGTTTGTACGTGTGCGTAAGTGTATGTGTGTTTGTTTATATGTGCTTATGGGGGTGTGTTTTGTGTGTATGAAGTGTGTGTGAGAGAGTGAGTGAGTGCGTGTGAGTGAGTGTGTATGTGTGTACGTGTGTAACTTGGGGTATGTGTGTGTGTGTGTTCGTGTGTGTTTGAGAGAGAGAGAGAGAGAGAGAGAGAGAGAGAGAGGTTTGTCTTTCGCTGGGGTATGCAGTGCCTTGGCGTTGCACATCTACTTAATCCCAGCGAAGCTGGAGGTATCCCGTGAACGCTATACTGTAATCGATTTGAGAAATGTGCATACCAAATAATACATGATAAAGAAGGATTCTTTGTGCCCGAAAATGGGCCACAGTTGGAGATGGAAGTTCACCAAAAATTGGGACCATACTAACAAAAATACGGTGGGTAAAATTGGCGCCCCCATTTTTTGAGCAAACGCCACCCAAGGCCGCTTTGGACGGGTAGAAATTCCGTAGTTTCCAAGTCTATGGATAAAGCTCGCGTAAGAAGAATACGTCACGGTCGAAAGTCTTTGACGTCAATTAATGCATCATGACGTCATGCCTCCCTGTAGTCTTTCTCTCTCGCGCGGTGTGTGTGTTTGTGTTCATTTTGTGCACATGTGTTAGTGTTACTGTTTGTGTGTGTGTGTGTGTGTGTGTGCATTTGTGTGTGTGTGCGCACGCGTGCATGAGTCTGTACTCGTGTGTGTGTGGTGTGTGTGTGTGTGTGTATTTGTGTGTGCGCACGCGTGCATGAGTCTGTACTCGTGTGTGTGTGAGTGTGTGTGTGGTGTGTGTGTGTGTGTGTGTGTATTTGTGTGTGTGTGTGTGTGTGTGTGTGAGTGTATGTGTGGTGTGTGTGTGTGTGTGTATTTGTGTGTGCGCACGCGTGTATGAGTCTGTACTCGTGTGTGTGTGTGTGGTATGTGTGTGTGTGTGTGTGTATTTGTGTGTGTGTGTGTGTGTGTGTGTGTGTGTGTGTGCGCGCACGCGTGCATGAGTCTGTACTCGTGTGTGTGTGTGAGTGTGTGTGTGTGTGTGTGTGTGTGTGTGTGTGTATTTGTGTGTGTGTGCACGCGTGCATGAGTCTGTACTCGTGTGTGTGTGAGTGTGTGTGGGGTGTGTGTGTGTGTGTGTATTTGTGTGTGTGTGTGTGTGTGCGCGCACGCGTGCATGAGTTTGTACTCGTGTGTGTGTGTGAGTGTGTGTGTGGTGTGTGTGTGTGTGTGCATACGTGAATGTGTGTGCGTGTATGTGTGTTTGTTTGTAAAGGTGTGTATGTCTGTCTGTCCATATGTGCGTATGGGTGTGTGTTTTGTGTGTATGAAGTTTTTTGTGAGAGAGTGAGTGAGTGCGTGTGAGTGAGTGTGTGTATGTGTGCGTGTGTGTGTGACTTGGGGTGTGTGTGTGTGTGTGTGTGTGTGTGTGTGTGTGTGTGTGTGTGTGTGTGTGTGCGTGTGTGTGTGTGTGTTTGAGAGAGAGAGAGAGAGAGAGAGAGAGAGAGATAGAGAGAGAGAGAAAAAAAAGAGAGAGAGGTTTGTCTTTCGCTGGGGTATGCAGTGCCTTGGCGTTGCACATCTACTTAATCCCAGCGAAGCTGGAGGTATCCCGTGAACGCTATACTGTAATCGATTTGAGAAATGTGCATACCGAATAATACATGATAAAGAAGGATTCTTTGTGCCCGAAAATGGGCCACAGTTGGAGATGGAAGTTCACCAAAAATTGG
>NW_027126730.1:7500-17222 GCF_037325665.1 Littorina saxatilis | reverse complement strand
CCTTTTATGTCTTCCGTGTGGTCACCCAGCTTCTTCCGGGTCAGTTGTTCAGTTTCGTGCATTTTTGAACTGGTTGTGAATGGCTATGGTCTTCTCTGTATTTCAGTGTGTGTGTTTGTGTGTGTGTGTGTGTGTGTGTGTGTGTGTGTGTGTGTGTGTGTGTGTGTGCGAGTGTGTGTGTGTGTGTGTGTGTGTGTGTGTGTGTGTGTGAGTGTGTGTGTGTGTGTGTGTGTTTGTGCGTGTGTGTGTGTGTGTGTGTGAGTGTGTGTGTGTGAGTGTGTGTGTGAGTGTGTGTGTGTGTGTTTGTGCGTGTGTGTGTGAGGGTGCATTATCCTTGCTGTCAGTTTTATGCTAGGTAGCAGGTAGATATTCAGTTGTGTACTCCTCATTGTCAGGTGAGAAGAATATACCTCTGATGGAATATGCCTATGTTGGCTACAGCTAGCCTAGCGTTGATCTTTGGAACTTTACAAACTGGATTGTTTCATGGAAGGATAGATATCTATTAACTTCTGTTCTTTTACTTCAATTTGCAGTATTTGGATACAAGATGAGGTGTAGATTTCTCTGCACAAAAGGATGTGGCATTAATCCTGTATATTTTATTCAGTTTTGTGTGTGTGGTAAAGGGAGGAGAGAGAGAGAGAGAGAGAGAGAGAGAGAGAGAGAGAGAGAGAGAGAGAGAGAGAGAGAGACAGGGGGAGAGACAGGCATACGGACAGACAGGGATAGACAGATAGAGGCAGGGAGGGAGAGAGAGAGAGAGAGGGAATGCTATACGTCAGAGCGGGGGGGGGGGGGGGGAGAGAGAGAGACAGACAGAGAGAGTGAAAGTTAGAGAGAGAGAGACATAGATAGAAAGAGCGAGAGAGAGAGAGAGAGAGAGCTAGAGAGCTACTTTCAGCACGTGAAACCCAACCCCCTGGGTCAATGGAGAAAAGTGATAAGCAATAAATCACAGCGCGTGTGGGTTGACACAGTCAAGACCGGTGTTCAACAAAGGAGCTATGGGCCAACCTTTATCGATCGCTAGGCAACCACATTTTTAGCTTCTGTTGGCTCAAGGCTTGAGTTCCTTCTCTTCTTCTTTTTTTTGTTTCTTTTTTTTAAGTACAGAGGAGAGGGGCCATTTGAAGTTCCCGGATGTATGTTGAATATAGTATTAAGACGGAGTTGATAAGCTTTAAGAATTGTTCAGCACATCAATCAGATCTAGTTGAATCGAGGGAAATTGATCGAGTGTTGTGCTTTATTTCATTAAAGAGAGTGTAAGATGAAGTTACACTTCGTGTAGTCGAGCTTCCATTTGTTGAAGATCTTTAGAATTACATCTAGATTTGTTTATTTCCAGTTTTTGAACTGTTGTTTTTGACGGGATTGTGTTGGTGTCAAGGAAATGAATGTGTCCTCTTTGTTTCGCATTGAACTATGGTTTTGTAATATGTTGTAAACAATTCAGCGAGTTGTTCTTGTATTTTGATTATTATTACACCCCCGGTATAGGGGTGTGTATAGGTTTCGGTCGATGTGTTTGTTTGTTTGTTTGTTTGTTTGTTTGTGTGTTTGTGTGTTTGTGTTCGCATATAGATCTCAAGAATGAACGGACCGATCGTCACCAAACTTGGTGAACAGGTTCTATACATTCCTGAGACGGTCCTTACAAAAATTGGGACCAGTCAAACACACGGTTAGGGAGTTATTGGTGGATTAAAATTATACAAGGACTTATAGAGGGACATCTTAATGGTCAAAGGGAAATAACCATTCTCACTCAGTCACTGCCACCAACTGAGAAGGTTATTTCCCTTTGACGGGGGTGTTTTTTCTACCTCGGAGAAATTTCTTGTTATCTATTGTAAAACATTGTTCCGAATAGCCAAACAGGTTGAAGGGGTATGAAAAACCCACAACTAACCAATGACTAATTCATTACTGAACCACGGATCGTGCGAATCGAAAGTCTCTGATTATTGACCAGAAAACTTCAATTACGGACGGAAATCGTCAACCTGTCATACATAACGTTTGATATTTCGTTTGACCAGTTCCTTCCTAACACATATAATGCGATCCCTGTCTCTTGGTTTACTGGCTGTCGTCACAGACTGACCGGTTTGTGCAAAAGGTAGGATATGTATTTGTAAAAAAACCTAACTAACTAATTTGAATAGATAAAAAGTTTTGAAAATTTTCTTGCGCGATCGCTTCTGACGTTCTAGTAGCAACGTCCACTTAGGAAGTCAACATTGTTGTTGTGAGTCTTGAATGTTGCATTTGTCGTGCAGCATCAAACGTCTTTTTTCATAAATATAATACAGAACTCAACTGTTGGGAATGTCTCATGCAAAGCTCTCACAGGATCTTACCCGTGTGTACCATAATTATTGGTATGAACCTGCTGTACCAAGTAAAGCTCGATATCCTTCTGTTTTAAACAGATTACTGCGCACAGAGACTTAACATTGAGACAGCGAAAAATATAATACAGAACACAGCTGCTAGTTGTGAATTTCATATATCATGCAAAGCTCTCACAGGATCTTACCCGTGTGTACCATATTGGTATGAACCTGTTGTCCAAGTAAAGCTCGATATCCTTCTGTCTTAAACAGATTACTGCGCACAGAGACTTATCATTGAGACAGCCAAACATATAATACAGAACACAGCTGCTAGTTGTGAATTTCATATATCATGCAAAGCTCTCACAGGATCTTACCCGTGTGTACCATATTGGTATGAACCTGTTGTCCAAGTAAAGCTCGATATCCTTCTGTCTTAAACAGATTACTGCGCACAGAGACTTATCATTGAGACAGCCAAACATATAATACAGAACACAGCTGCTAGTTGTGAATTTCATATTTATTGCAAAGCTCAAACAGGATCTTACCCTTACAGCAAGAACAGTTTCGCATTGGTGTATTGGCTGAACATAAACAAACATACCAACTGTGCCAAGAAAAGGTCGATTGTCTTCTCCCTAATCCAGATGATTGCGTGCGAAGACTTGAAAACGAGAAAGCAATGTTTTATCAGCTGAACACAGCCGAGATTCTATTGACATACCTGTCTGTTCCACGAAAGGGCACACAGAAAGCGACCCGCAGTAGTGACTGGAATCGAATTGGGCAACACTTCTGTGTTTGACAGACTTCTTGCTGTATGTTGTGGGCAAAACGTCTGATTGCTTTGTTCAGGGAATGTCTTTTTCTCTGCAGACTTCTTGCTGTATGTTGTGGGTCATCCTGAACTCAGGTAAAATGAGTTACTTCCCTTCGAGTCGACCTGGAGCGATAGTGTGAACCGATGATTATCAGAATGGTTGTGGGTATGTTGTGGGCAAAACGTCTGATTGCTTTGTTCGTAAAATGTTTGTCTTTTTCTCTGCAGAATTCTTGCTGTATGTTGTGGGCAAAAGAAAGTCTGATTGCATGCTTTCTTCTTTTCCTCTGCAGACTTCTTCAGACTTTTGTCCAGTGTAAATGTTTTTCCACGGAACTCATAGAAGGGGGTTGGCTATTACAACACTCACTCGGAGCAACCTGATTTCTTGCTTGTCATTTCACACGCTTACAGTGTGAGTTACTTGTTAAGAGAAAAGTAGGTACGATTGATTGGTTTAAAGATCGCCATCCCCCTTTCACCCCGGACCCACCCCAACCTCGGTACACACACCCCCCCCCCGAAAAAACAACAACACCACCTAAATAACAACAACAAAACACAAAAACTTTAAACCAATTTACAATCAAACAAACAACACAACAATCTGCAACGAACACAATCTTTGGGCTACTAGTTTTGTGTTGATTGTTCCCGATGTGTCTGCATTTGTCTGTCCCTCTGTTTGACTCCGTCTACGTCTTCTCGTAAGTATGCCTGTCGGAAGAGAGGCCAGTTGGTCCCAAAAGGACGTAAAATTCGTAAGCTTGGATGTGACTTCATGTTGCATGCCTCGTCTGACGTGCCCGTAATGCCATGAAGGCCCGCGCGTTCGTGCGTGTGCAATAAGATCAGGCCTCAAATTCTGCTATTTCTTCGATATTTCTAAGCCGTTCCCTTTCCTCTTACCCCACCCCTTCCCCTCCCCTTTTGTCCCAAACAAAGTGGTGTGGAAAATTGACAGTCATCATCGTTGAGCCGTGACGCATTCAGATTGTGTGACGTACGCTGTGACTCAGACAGACATCCCCCGTTTTCTAACTTGCCAAACACACACACACACCGCATTAATCAATAGTCTGATGCCCACTCACGCAATCATCACCAATAACCGCTGTCAGGTCACATGGTGTCGTGACTGTTGCACCTCATTTGTTGTATGATAAGTTGAGTTCTTCGGCACTGGTCTAAGTTTTTAAAGGGGCTGTCTGGGACAAAAGACACTTCATTCATTGGTCTAAAATAAGACAGCTTTGTGACTGTTGCACCTCATTTGTTGTGTGACGAAGTTTTCTTCGCTGCTGATCTACGTTTTAAAGGGGCTGTCCAGGACAAAATACACTTAACTCATTGGTCTAAAATAAGGCAGATTTTTGACTGTTGCACCCCATTTTTCGTATGACGAAGAGTTCTTCGGCGCTGCTCAAGGTTTTAAAGGGGCTGTCTCGGACCAAAGACACTTAAAGTCCCACCCCGCCTTGTTCAAACAATTCGCCTAAGTGTCGCAGGTCTGGCCAGACTGGTTTTTTTTATGGAATAAGACCGTCCAGCACTTGGTTACAAGCCAAACATAAACAGGTGCTCTTTGTGCACAGTGGTCAGTATTTAAAGAATACATTTCGCAAAAAGCTCTGATGCCTTTTTCGAAAAATGTGACCCTCCACCACGGAATGAGTCGCATGTCACCTTTGCATGATTTTCATATTTTTACATTTTCCTAAAGAATATTGTATGCTCTATTCAGTGGTGAAAACCGCTTTAGAAAAGAGCGAAAACTGTTTGAGTTATAAGCCTGTGACTAAGGTGACCCTCACACTGTTACCAGACACTCTCCGGACTTATATCAAGCCTAGCGCAGAACCGCGCGAGGTGACATGCGACTCATTTCGTGGTGGAGGGTAACAAATTAGTTTATAAAAAAATGTGAACTCGCCACAGCAAGTGCAATAAGGATGTTGATTTTTGTTATGTGACTAAGTGGATGGATGGTCTTATCCCATGGCAAAGCCTGGCCACAACCACAACAACAACAAACACAACAACAACTACAACAAGTCGCGTGAAGCGATATAAAAACATTTAGTCAAGATCAACACCACAAACCAATCATCGCCGAGACTACATTCAGATAGTCTCGGCTAACCATACCGAAGACCAGTGGGACGGGTCACACTCGCCGCCGCGAACCACGCGTCCGTAGTACTTACTGAACCTATTTTCTTTCATTCTGAGCACATTTATAGAGTAAACATGACATATCTATATAATTTTGAATTTAGGAGAAGACAAGGAATACAATGCAATCAATTTTAAATCTGTTTGCGAAAAATCGATTTTAATGACAACTTTAATGAGCAAACTCATGAATTAAAGGCACAGTAAGCCTCCCGTAAACCATCACAGAGCTCCCCGAGCGTCTACATACAGTACAAGCATACTTCCATTTGAACGCTCACCGAACGGGATTATCCTGGCTGCTTTCTGTCGAGCGTGAGAAATTTTCAAAGAATTTATTTTCGTGGACTTGGTCCTCTACAACAATGGCGCCTCGTTTTGGTGCTGGACGGCTGTTATGAATATTCAATACCGGAAATCACGCCCGGACAGTAAGCCTCACGTAAACCATCACAGATACTGTCAGGCTTTTACACACAGTACAAACACCCTTCCATTTGAACGCTCACCAAACGGGAACATCCTAGGTGCCCTACGTAAAGAGCGAGCAATTTTTAAAGAATTAATTTTGCAGATTGTCTCGAACACTTTTTGGACCCATCCTGAACTCAGGTCAAACATGAGTTACTTCCCTTCGGGTCTCATTCTATCGATGTAAACTGGCGATAGCCGTGAATCGATGATTATCAAAATGTTTTTGGACCGTGGTGTGTTTTTGCGCTAGACCTAACTTTTAAAATCTAAATAATAAATTGACAGCTTGTTACACAAACATTCTTTAATCATAAAAGAATTCTCTTTTCATCAAGACAAGATCAGTACAATTCGAAGTTGTGAAAGTTTGAAAAAAGAAAAGCCCGGAAGCAGGGTCACGCAAGGGTCGTAGCAGACGACGGTTTATGCATATCGCCGTTCCTCTCAACAGTCAAAAGCCATCGCTAGAGTTCTTGTGAACCACAGCCGTTTGTTTCGTGCATAAAAACGTGCTATTGTAAATAAGCTCACATCGAGTCGTATTCAAATCACTAACTGACGACTACATTGTGAAAAAGGGAAACTGGATCACAAGGGTTCACGATGGCTCAGGGGTAAGATAAACCATGCAAAAATAAATTCTTTGAAAATTGTTCGCTCTTTACGGAGGGCATCTAGGATGTTCTCAATCGGTGAATGTTTAAATGAAAGGGTGTTTGTACTGTGTGTAAAAGCCTGACCGTATCTGTGATGGTTTACGGGAGGCTTACTGTGCCTTTAATTGTTAAGCCTCCAAGCTAAAATGCAATACCAAAGTCCGGGCTTCGTCAAAGATTACTTGACCAAAATTTCAACCGATTTGGTTGAAAAATGAGAGCGTGATAATGCTGCCCCAACTTTCACAAAAGCCGGATATGACGTCATCAAAGACATTTATCCAAAAAAATGAAAAAAAGGTCTGGGGATATTATACTCAGGAACTCTCATGTGAAGTTTCATGAAGATCGGTCCAGTAGTTTTACATACACACGCACGCACACACACACACACACACACACACACACACACACACACACACACACACACACACACACACACACACACACACACACACACACACACACCACTACCCTTATCTGGATTCCCCCTCTATGTTAAAACATTTAGTGAAAACTTGACTAAATGTTAAAACAAATTCGTTCAATGATAAGAAATTCCAAACATCGGTTTTCAGGATAGAGCGCCTGTTAGGGGCTCCGCTCACATAATAATGTAACTTCAGCAGGACCGACGACGCACTGCAGATTATCCGAGCTCGCTACACGTTCCATGAAAGAAAAACAGGCCAAGTACTCGTCATAATCCCTATCGCGGCATCAATAATATGCAGTGCGTCGTCTGTGCCGCTGAAACTGCGCAGGTATATTCTGCCCTTAAATGTAACGTACAGCATCAGCGGCTTTGTGGCTTGGGCTAACAAGTGCATTAGCCCTATTACCAACACAGACTGGTGTCACTTTCATCGATCAACAAATCGTGCTGCACGCTAACGCAGTCACACATGGGGTCTCCCCTGACGCTTATGTCAAGAGTAGTTTGGTTCGGACTGGTATCTTGTCTGCTTTTAAGGGGGAGGGAGGGAGAGAAGGGGGGGGAGAGAGAAGGGGGGAGAGAGAGAGAGAGAGAGAGAGACGGAGAGAGGGAGAGAGAGAGACAGAACTGAACTGAACTGAACTTTATTTCACAAGGATACGTATTTAAGTCCAGGCCATTTCTTACAATCTGTGGTCGACCTTCACTGATTTCCCATGTAATGCCTGGCTACAACACTCAATTGTATAGTGGCACATACCGCCTCATACGTACAGTGTCTCATTACTAACACAGAGGTCAGGGGTGTAATATCCGTCGATGTGAATAAATCATTCATCAGGTTGAAAAGGACAAAGGTAGAACAAGATAGAGACAATGCAGAATAATGTTGTACAGTCACACATCAGAGTTAATCGATCTTAACTTGTTACTCCCATTAAAACCCTAGCGGCACTAACAAGTGTTGCAGCGTATTACCAAGAAGGGGTGGTGAAATAAGATAAGTTAAGATAAGAAAACGTTAATGAGCATTTTCATTTTATTTAAACATGGAAATTTGTCTTTTGGCACCACATCGCATTTTCAACAACACAAATACACGATCATACAGCATAATGTAGCACTGTACACAAGTACACTGCCAAGATCAACTTATCACATGAGCATTTAAACAATGAGCATAATAAATAAATATCCATCGACCAGCAAATCGCTCAGCGCTCAACTCTCAAACACAGGAACGCATCGGGTCATCACTGTCACTTCTTTTTGTTCAGGGGCTTGTTTTCTATAATGAGACAGTTGAGAATGGGGATGGTGCAAACGGGGGGGGGGGGGGGGGGGGGAAGAAAGGGGGATGCCGTGGGAGGAAACTACAAGAGGAAGACACAAACACACTGTAAGGGGGTCGATCGTAACTGATTTCGCGTTTGATTAAACCCGCAGTACAACAACAGTTTGGCTGCGCACACGCCAATAAATATCGAAAGCCATTAGGCTCAAAACAGGTCCACGCGCACAGTGAAGAAGAGTGGTGTGTGTGTGTGTGTGTGTGTGTACGGGGGGGGGGTTTCAGAGTGTGTATGAAGTGAAAGGCAAGCTGCAGAAAGACACACACACCCACACACGCATGCACGCACACACAGACACACATACACGCACGCACACACACACACGCCCCCCTCTCCCCCCCCACACACAAGGGTATATCTTCATCCACGCTTAGCTTTGCCCTCGTTGCATCAACAGTTTGAATGCTGGCGCAAACCAAGTAGTGAAGTAGCGCCGTGGTCATATTAGCAAGAGAGAGTGGTGTAACATCCATCGATCAACAAATGGCTCGGCAAGGCAAGCACAGGCGCACATCAGGTCAGCATTGTGTTGGCTCTTCGGGGGCAACCTGCGCTACCATTATCTCGCTAAAAACCAATATCCTGTGTGGTGTCAGGGGTGAGGCGACGGAACATGGTAGGCTGGGAGGGGGGGGAGGAGGTGCAGTTGCATACCGGGAAGCTGGAGACGAGAGAGCTAGAGAGAAAGACACGTGTTCTGAGATTTGTGACAGAACATCGGTCTGGAAACAAAGGGCATGCGCAGATCTCTAAGGCAAGCCGTTCGGTTTAGGAATTAAGGTTAACCTTAATTATTTAGGTGCATGTTCAGATCAGATCTCTCAGTTGAGTTCAACAAATCAAACATACACCTAATCATTTAAAGTTAACCTTAAGTGCTAAGAAACCTACTTCTAATTAAGCAAACTGCTGAATTCGAATCAAGCAAGCCTTGACCCGACACGGCGTCTGTCTCTCTCTGTTGGTGTTACATAACCTGTAACTGTAACGTTTGGTTTTGTCAATTATTAAACGTTCCAATAACCTACACTTAACAAAAAAATTAATTCTGAGTCTTATTTTGATCTTTCGTCTTGTGCATCCAGCGGTCATTGCATCCATCCTCATGTCCCCTGTCTCTCTGTCCCTTTGCCCCCACGTGGAGTGGTCCATTCTGTAGCACAGGAAATTGTTTCCGACCTTTGATTGTGCGCATAATGCGCTCTGCTAGATCGGCAAGCAACCAATTTCCGCGGGATGCTGATCGTCTCTCGCGAGACTTGTGACTGTCTGCTGTTTGTTCTTTGAGTTGGACGAGCGCGATTTGTCGATTGGCTTGCGTTAGTGTCTGTTGTGGTTCGTTTGTTGTCATCGTGTTGACCATCTCTGTCTGTCTGTCTCTGTGTGTCTGTCTGCCTATCTTTCTCTGTCTGTCTGTCTGTCTGTCTGTCTCTCTCTCACTCTCTCTCTCTCTCTCTCTCTCTC
>NW_027126730.1:0-2500 GCF_037325665.1 Littorina saxatilis | reverse complement strand
GGTACCCGGCGAAGCGGGAAATCATCTACTATATATATATATAGATGTTATGTTTGGATTAAGCGCGCTTTGGTGTTAAACGCAAGCATTACTGCGCTATTCTGGCTTGTCACTTTCAGTACGCTTTGAACGTAAACGTGTCAGCGGTTTCTTGGCTGCGGGGGTATCGACAAAGCTATATTGTCTTGTTAAAAAATGCAGTGCGTTCAATTTCATTCTGTCAGTTCGACAGATTGACTAAATGTATTGATTTCGCTTTACGCGATTTGTTTATATTGCCCTCGTTTGTTTCCTTCGAAGCGGAATTGCGAGTGATTGACTCATCACAGATGTTATTGCTTTGTAATTAGAGGATTTTACTTATTTTTCATTTTAAGTTTTGTGCGCTTCTAAAATAAATGGGCTTGATCTGTGGCAATTTCCTGGTTTAGCAAGTTCTGATGAACAGGATTTTGCTGATATAACAGCTCTCTCGTTTTCATCTCTTTCTTTCTTGTTCTCCTCGATTTAATCTTGTTCTTCTTTCTCCTCCACAGAAAAGCTCCTCTTTTTTCAAATCCAAATATCATACAACTTCTTTTTTTTGTGTGTGTGCAAATACCCAGCTTCCTCCTCCCTCCATTAAGGTCGTTTTACAAATCAAGATTCTTTTGCGAATACCCAGCTTCCTTCTCCATCAATGTCGTTTTACAAATGAAGATTCTTCTGCGAATGTATACCGAGAGGCATAAATTCCGCAAACGGAACTTTAAAAAATCACAAAAAATCAACTCAGTGGTGAATGTTTTCAATGTTTGAATATTTTATTTATTGGCCATTTTAGTGTTTATAAACCTTCGCTTAATTGATTTTGAATAGAACATCATGAAATGACAATTTTTCAAAAAAAGTGACTGAGTCCAAGCGCAATGATTTCGGAAAACGTTCAGTGTTCATCACGTTCAATGCTTTGGCCAGCTTTAAGCATCCCAATCGCTTGCTGTCTCTCTCCTTCATCAAGTCGTGGCATGATTGCGATATCTGGATACAGCCAAACAGCCAGTTGCATTTTATAGGGCCATACACTATCTTTTTTACGTTATTGTCTCCCGTTCAGCCCATTGTCTTTATTAGCACAGTGAGCTGTGGCTGGATCAGAAATACTGCAAAGCGCACGCTGACAGCGTGAAACATTTGCTCCAATACTCAAGATGTCAACTACAAATTACAGGTTCAATCTGATTTTCGTTTGAGAGCAAAATCGTTCAATGCACTATTTGCAGAATTTATGCCTTTCAGTATATATAACTTCTTATTTTTCCCCAACTCCATTTAGTAACACACACCGGCAAATACCTGATTTAGTTTCCTTTTGCGATTCTGTTCTATTTACGTACTGGGCTCGCTGCTAATACATGGCTTCTGTTTTGCAACTCCTTTCTGATAACACACTGAATTCTTCTGATAGCATGACTTTCTTTTTGACAACCTTGAATTGATGTAATAAGAAATGTGTGAAAAAGAAAAAAAATTGTAGGTTATTTGAACGTGTAAGTATTAAAAAAACGAAGAGTTACATTTACAGTGCGTGGACAGTAGACAGACAGACAAACACGTATGATGCAAAATAATGAACATATCTCGTGCAAATAATGAACATATCGCGTGCAAATAATGAACATATCTCGTGCAAATAATGAACATATCTCGTGCAAATAATGAACATATCTCGTGCAAATAATGAACATATCTCGTGCAAATAATGAACATATCTCGTGCAAATAATGAACATATCTCGTGCAAATAATGAACATATCTCGTGCAAATAGTGAACATATCTCGTGCAAATAATGAACATATCTCGTGCAAATAATGAACATATCTCGTGCAAATAATGAACATATCTCGTGCAAATAATGAACATATCTCGTGCAAATAATGAACATATCTCGTGCAAATAATGAACATATCTCGTGCACATAATGAACATATCTCGTGCAAATAATGAACATATCACGAAATCGTCGATGATTCTCGCTTGCAAAATTCCGTGATGTAATGATAGACATAGCTTTGGTATCCAGAATGATTTTATTTGCAGAATAATTATAATAACGTACTAACGAGGTGGATTGGCTATGGGGAGAACTGACAAAAACTACCAAGAACAAAAGTGAAAACTAGACTGTCTCTTGTGATAAATCAGAACCCCGATACCCTTCTGCGGTGCCATTTTATTTGCAGAATACTTTTAATAATTACCGTACTAAAGAGGTAGATCGGGTGAATACAGAGAGAACTGACGAAAACCACTAAGGACAAAAAGGAACACTTAGGCTGTCTCTTGTGATAAATCAGAACTCCGATACCCGTCTGCATCTGCCATAAGGTGTCAATACCACTACGGACATAGAAAGAGAGAGAAGAGTTTCCTGACTTTGCCAGGTAGCGGCCTCAGGCAGGCGATTTCTCTGCCAAATTGAAAGGAATTTGAAACCCCCTTGTGGTGAAAAAGGTTTCC
>NW_027126729.1:0-33524 GCF_037325665.1 Littorina saxatilis | reverse complement strand
AATCTAGGCTCTTAAAATGTGATGTGCAAGTCTGTGCGCTATATTGATGTGATTGATTGTTGCAAAATGTTGATTCAAATTAAAGATGATTTCAGCCTGATGTAACAAACTAATACTCTACTCTGAGAAAAAAAATCATTGTGTTCAAAATAGATCGAGACAGCAGCAACTAGCTAGCTGCATGCGCTGAGTGTCACTGAGAGAATTGTTACACAGTGTACACCCCCCCCCCCCCCCCCCCCCCCCAATTCAAGACTTCCGATGAATAATACCTTACTTTTACATATACCTTATTCATGACCTGTGAAAATGGTATACTTTTTTGTGCCAGTCGAAGGGTTGCCATTTCTAGAACGAGGCAGCTCGTTTCCGGAAATGCGGCGCTTTGTTGGAAATCAAATGAGGTTTCGGGAAATCCCGATTATTCCAACTCTGCCCCGGATTCTTACTTTGCGCCCGACATCGCCACAGGTCGTTTTATGCCTTCTCAAGTGTTCGTGTCCGAGGTAGCCTTCAGTGTGTGTATATGTATTCATGTGACAGATAGCGTGACCTCATTCTTCAATCCTCTTCTTTCTCATTCGAACGCACACACGCAAGAACGTAGCCTACGCACGCATGCACGCGCACGCACACACACACACACACCCCGCTGACGCACAAACCACGCACACACACACTGACTGTCGGCAAGCATCTCTTTTTGTTATATTTAGTCAAGTTTTGACTAAATATTTTAACATCGAGGGGGAATCGAAACGAGGGTCGTGGTGTATGTGCGTGTGTCTGTGTGTGTGTGTGTGTGTGTGTGTGTGTGTGTGTGTAGAGCGATTCAGACTAAACTACTGGACCGATCTTTATGAAATTTGACATGAGAGTTCCTGGGTATGAAATCCCCGAACGTTTTTTTCATTTTTTTGATAAATGTCTTTGATGACGTCATATCCGGCTTTTCGTGAAAGTTGAGGCGGCACTGTCACGCCCTCATTTTTCAACCAAATTGGTTGAAATTTTGGTCAAGTAATCTTCGACAAAGCCCGGACTTCGGTATTGCATTTCAGCTTGGTGGCTTAAAAAATTAATTAATGACTTTGGTCATTAAAAATCTGAAAATCGTAAAAAAAAATAAAAATTTATAAAACGATCCAAATTTACGTTTATCTTATTCTCCATCATTTGCTGATTCCAAAAACATATAAATATGTTATATTCGGATTAAAAACAAGCTCTGAAAATTAAATATATAAAAATTATTATCAAAATTAAATTGTCCAAATCAATTTAAAAACACTTTCATCTTATTCCTTGTCGGTTCCTGATTCCAAAAACATATAGATATGATATGTTTTGATTAAAAACACGCTCAGAAAGTTAAAACAAAGAGAGGTACAGAAAAGCGTGCTATCCTTCTTAGCGCAACTACTACCCCGCTCTTCTTGTCAATTTCACTGCCTTTGCCATGAGCGGTGGACTGACGATGCTACGAGTATATACGGTCTTGCTGAAAAATGGCATTGCGTTCAGTTTCATTCTGTGAGTTCGACAGCTACTTGACTAAATATTGTATTTTCGCCTTACGCGACTTGTTTTCTTTACCTTTGTTTATTGTGTTTTCGATATTTGTGTTTATTTTTTGCTTGACTTATCTGTTTTATTTTAATGTTTGTTATCCACATCGTGTGATAAAAAACGCTGGCGCTGGACCCGAGTACTCTTCAGAGTGGCTCGCTCCCCCAGTATGAAAGTTTTTGTCTTGTGCACGTGGATTTAAAAAAATAAAAAAAAATTTTTTTTACACAATTAAAAAAATTATTACAGTAAAATAAAACATTAAAACGTCCATAATAAACAATAATAAACAAGAATTAAAAAAAAAAGACCGCCCATGCCGGGAATCGAACCCGGATCACTTGGATTTAAAAAAAAAAAATTTTAATTTATTTTACACAATTAAAAAAACTATTAGAGTAAAATAAAACATTAAAACGTTCATAATAAACAATAGTAAACAAGAATTAAAAAAAAATAAAATAGACCGCCCATGCCGGGAATCGAACCACGATCACTTTGGCCATAGACGAATCGCTTTCCACCAGGATCACTTGGATTAATAAAAAAAAATTAAAAAAATTAAAAAAAAATTTTATTTTACACAATTAAAATAATTATTACAGTAAAATAAAACATTAAAACGTTCATAATAAACAATAGTAAACAAGAATAAAAATAAAAAAAATAGACCGCCCATGCCGGGAATCGAACCCGGATCTCTTTGGCCATAGTCGGAAACGCTTTCCTCCAAGCCAACAAATCTGACAATCGCCAGTGAACTCAAATGCCTATAGTCCTCGCGCAGTGGTACACGCACGCAAAGCACGCAAAGCCTGGTGTGGTGTCGCTGGCTGGGCGGTTTATCAGCCGAACGGCTGTTCTATCCCACCGCGAATCGCGCCCGCCGTTAAGAGTGGCTTTTGTGATTTATTTCGCATTTAGGTCCCAGGTAACATTATGAAGTTTTAATACGATCAATCGGACCTATTATCAAGTTAGTGTATCAACTTTTGAACGAACTGCGCCCAGTAGTTTCCCAGCAATAAGCTGTTAAGTCGAGACGAACAGACACACAATTAAAGTCTGCAGGACCCTAGTACTGCGTACTCGGGGATACACACAATTAAAGTCTGCAGGACCCTAGTACTGCGTACTCGGGGATAAATGTTTCTTCTCTCCGAGTCAGTTTAGTTTCTGCACGCCGCTTTGGGTACTCCTTGTTTTTGTAACTGGTGTATTGTGCGCGATTTGCGGCATTATTTTTATTCCTTTCATATGCTGTTGAAGTGTTGGGGGTGTTATTGTCTGTATATGCTATGTTGCGTCTGTGTTTGCCTACAAGAATTTGCATTCGCGCTCTGCCAGTACAACTCCAAACTTTATTGGGTGTTAATGTGCCTGTGGTCTGCTCGCAGTCGAGCACAGATAGTTTTCAAACATTCCTCCAGTGAGCCGCCGCGCGCTGCGACCTGAAATATCGCCCCGCTGGCTATTTTTACCGCTGGCCTTCGCTTGCCTGGAACAGCCGTACGTGGGTTATCTCGGTTAGTCTCGGATTGACTCGATCGGCTCTTCTCGGTCTTATTTTGTTTGTTTGTTTGTTTGTTTCCTTATGGTCGGAGTGGTATATTTATGTACATCTTAGATTAAAAAAAAAACACCCGAAAGCTGCGTTTAATCGTTTCGGGTAAATTGTAAATTTTTTTCCCAGCTTTGAAATTGTTTTGGCTTGGAGAGCTTTGCTCATGGCGGTGCCCTGTGGCAAATTCAATTGCTTTGGCTTGGAGACTATTCTCCTAGCCTGTGGCAAGTCTTTCCCGACCGCAGATACCAGCGTCGTCCGCGACGCTGGAATAATATACAAAGTCTGCCCCGCGTGCCCATGGTTGAAAGAAAGAGGTGTCACAATGCATCTCCGGTCCATCAAATCAAATCAAATCAAATCAAATCAAATTAACTTATCAAGAATGATAAATTAAAGTAGTGGTACGTTTAGAACAGACTTAGAAAACACTAGCACTAATCTACTCCAGGAGAAATAATTATGTACAATCATTTCATGAAAACCTAAACAACAAAATCAGGACCACACAGTATGGAAAAAAATTCTGTCTTATATTTGAAAATGGTACCACACTCTTCCTCGCCCTGATAGTCATCGCTTTTGGTACACGAGTCCATCTTTGACTATCATTGGCACAATGCCTTTAAACTTTGTGAACATTTGTTAACACATCTGAAATAAGTACACTATCAGGCATTGCTTATTGTATGCGACATTTGTAATGCTGCTATAAAAGATGCTAGAAAGACTTCTAAAAATAAATTATTGCCGCACTGGACGGGAATTTTAGCTCTTCTGAATTTGGGTCGATTTTATCGGGGGGACTCGTGACCTGCTTTCTTACACACACGCACAAAACACACACACATGCACACATACACACACACACATACACACACACACTCACACACACTCACACACACACACACACACATACATACACACACACACACACACACACACACCCGCACGTACACACACACATACACATACACATACACATAAACACGCACGCACGCACGAACGCACGCGCGCACACACACACACACACACACACATGCACGCACGCACGCACGCACGCACGAACACCCGCAAGCACGCACACACACATACACACACACACACACACACACACACACACACACACACTCACTTGCGGCGTACCCCGTAATTCTAACTGTATGTCGCCGTGTCAAATGATTGTCCGACACTTTTGTATTTTCATTCAGGTATATATATTATATATGCGGTTTCACACCCACTAAAGTCATTGTTGAAGGCATTCCAGTTTTTGACATGATAAGAGAAAATCAATAAAATGCACCCGAACCTCGATCGACCGATCCGATTATTACCATAACACACCAAGCCTTGCTTCGATCTATCTATCAACTGTTGGCTGATTTCTTTCAAAGGGCACTTTCTATCAGCATGGGCACCGCCGATCGACTTTGCATATACATTCGTACCACGGTCTGTAACGACCACCCAAAGGAACGACCAAAAGTGGTCGCAATAGGCAGTTGGTCGCATTTTAAAGGTGAAATATGTAGCAGTAAAATGTGTGTAAAATTCTTTGGAGTGTTCGTTGTTGACAGGTGGTCGCTCTGTAGGGGTGGTCACAACGGCAGGTTCGACTGTGTATCACACTCCTCCCGCGAATGCTTTTTACTATGCTTGAATGGAGCGATCAATTTCTTTCAAGGACTAAAGGGAGAAGAGAGAAAAAAGACAGCATTGTGTGGTGAGGTTGTCCTACGGCGAGACTGAGCCCAAGTAAAAACGGGTTTTTTTGGCAACTATTCATAAACTGTGTGTGTGTTTGAAACATGCTGTAAAATACAACCGGATTGCTTTACATGATCGCGCTGGCTGTCAACGACGCCACAATCATGCTCTGAAAGAGACAGGGTCCTTTTTTGTGCAGACAATAATGTGTACAAGTTAAGGCAAATCTAAGCAGTATGGAGACAGTATTTTGTTTACTGGGGCGACGCACTGAACAAAGGTAACCAAAAACACTCTTCGTGTCTTGGCAGACTTGGTGTAGGCCTACATACGTTCAGGTTGCAGTCTGTTTCTCGTGACAAGAGGATATCGAGAGGAGACATTACATTTTACTGCGCTTTGTCTTCGGAATTTGTGTTCTCGACTTCAGGCGATACTCTAGAACAAACTAGTGGAGGGTGCAAGACTAGTGTAAACGGTAACGATCTCAGTTTGCCTTTGTCTGTCCGTCCATCCGTCGAATGTGTGTGTGTGTGTGTGTGTGTGTGTGTGTGTGTGTGTGTGTGTGTGCGTGCGTGCGTATGTGCGTGTGTGGGGGGGGGGGAGGGGGAATGCGCGTGCTTGTATGTGCATATAATGTTTGTCTTCGTCTTCTTTTTTCTCTCTCTGTCTTTGTGTGTGCAAGTCTTCCCAAAACAACTTCAAATCATCTTCGTTTCTTTTTTTCCGCTGATTTGTCTTCTTTCTACTTTTTTTTCAAGGAATCATGGGTTTATTCCTCGTGGGAAGCTTCAAAGGGGCCAACCTTTTCACCAAGCTGGCGTTCATCTTCCTCTGCTTTGCCATGTTTTTTGGCTGGATCTCTTACTGCACCGCAAACTGGGGTCGTACTTTTGGTGAAGACAACAACGACTATTACCTCGGGTATGGCGTCTGGAGAATCGGGAACAACGAAGACAGAAACTTTGTTCGGTCATCACTCACTTATGTACTACCATTGCCCACTATCTTTCACGCCGACGGCTGGCTTCTTGGTAAGAATTAGATCGCCTTTGTGTGTGTGTGTGTGTGTGTGTGTGTGTGTCCGTGTGTGCGTGTTTGTGTGTGTGCGTGTTTGTGTGTGTGTGAGCATGCATGCGTGTGTTTGTTTATATGTACGTGTGAATGCATGGATGCGTGCGTGCGAGTTTGTGTTTGTGTAGGTTTTAGTGTAAGTGTGTTAGTGTTTGTGTGTGTGTGTGTTTGTGTGTGCATGCGCGCGCGCGTGCGTGCGTCCCTGTGTGTGTGTACGTGTCTGTGTGTGTGTGTATTCTGTGTATGTGTATGCGTGTGTGTATGCTTGCGCGTGAGTGTGTGCGTATGTGTAGAGTACCAGCAGTATCATGTTTGGTTTTTATCACCAGCAATAAAATCGCCCTACATGAACTATTTGCATCTTTTTGTTTCGCACAGAATGGTACGGTGCGTTCCAAGCATTCGCAACGTTCGGTTTCATCTGTCTGAACGTCGGGTTCTTCCTCGTTGTCCTCTTCATGTTCGTCACTCCGTGCAAGTCCAACGCAGACCTCTCTTTCTGGAACGCCATCAACAATATTTTTGGCAGTAAGTATGGTGAATAATTATATATCTTTTAAAAATATGCTTTGCTATGTCAAAGCCGCGTAATTTGAAACGGGAATTAGTTAAGTGTATGTCTTCCGGTGGGTTGAGTCTATCCTGCGCTTGTTTTCGTCTTCGTGTTTTTCTCGCGTTTTGAATTTTTCATTGTGTGTCATATGGTGAAATGTCGACCTGTCTGTCGTTCAATGATTTAGTTGTTGATGGCTAGAAAGGTTGTGGAGGAGGAGAGGAGGGGGAATTGACGAGGTAAAGGGGGGGGGGCGGAGGTGCATTGTCTCCCTTTTGTCCCTCCCAAGGTGCGTGTCTTAGTGTGTTCGGAGAGTACATCTTGACGGGGGCCCATATGCAAAAATATACTGCTATTGCACGTTAGTTTGGCTGAACTGTACCTTGCAACGACACACACTTTGAGAACTGTGCCCTGCAACGATACACACTTATTTGATTTTGCTCTTATCTATTTGTTTTGTTTTCGTAATCTTAAACTCTTGTTGTCACAGTAAAAGCCTCACTACTAGTCTTGGATTTTCAACGATGTTAAAACAGACGTAAATATGTAGAACATCTTGTAAACCACGGTACATCCGTTTACCGCGCACAGGGCACACAAAAGAATGTTACCGGTGACAAGGTCAAACACACACGGTCGACAGGTCGATGACTTTTTTTAAAATTTATTTCTTTTTTTTACTGGAGTTACTTTTGCTTTTATCTACAAGGGCGCATGCGGCTTTCTTTTGGACAGATATTGCGCGATCTGTTTCCCATGAATGTTGCAAAGGAATCACTGTTCTTGTCAAATCTGCAAAATCGAGTTGTGTGATTCTTCATATTTGTTACGGGTCAAAAATCGTTCCAGGGTCGGGAGAGAAAAAAAGGTCTCTCGAGGAATTGAAAACATTGATTTTGGTTCTTGGCATAAGACCTACTAATGCCTGATGCTTTTAGTGAAAGTTCTTTTTTTCTGAATATATTTTTTTGGCTGGCACTTACATTAATTTGCTAAATATGTTTTCAGCGAAACATTTCCGGTGTGCAGAAGAAGCAGTCAGGCTGTTTGGTTTTAATATTCCCCTTATTCTATCTTAAAGCCGGGGTATATTTCTGCATTGATTTAGTAAGCTGCTTACTGACTGTGTTTGTTTGATAGCTTTTCACCGTGACATAATTTTCTTTCTTATCGCATGAACTAGTTAAGTTCATTATTATAATTATTAATAAATTATTAATAATCCATGAGCTATTTATTTATGTATGTATTTATTTATTTATCTTTTGCTGCTTCAGGTATCTGCTGGCTCGTTGCCATCATCCTCTTTGGAGCTCGCTTTGACAAGAAATTTGACACTAACTTCTCGGAACGGACTCTCCATTACTCCTTCGGATTAGCCATTATCACGTTTGCTCTGCAACTGGCGGCTGGTATTCTTCTGCTTCTGACCAAGCGCGGCGGAGGAGCGGTTCAGAGTTCAAAGTAGACCTGATAATTATTTCGGGAATAGACGATGTACGAAATAACTCTTGTCGGTTTTATGGGTTGTGGAAGAGTTGCTTACCCTTGGAAGTACTGGAGCAAACAAACCCACGTGATAGTGAAATCATGCGAGCGACTGACATTCCTGTGAACAATTAGCTCTGTAATGTCCACCACCACAAGCGCATGTATCACTAAATTCTCCGTCCAAATTCTGAAAGATCTGTTCAGCATTATTGAAAACCCTACAAACGCAGATCGAGGAGACACGGTTTACTAGTACTTTCAATCCATGACTGACAACGATTAGATCCTTGCGTTTCTCTTTGAATAACAATCAAAAAAGCATGTCAAAAGTGAATTGTCAAACTTGACAATGATATGTTTTCTGCACTTGCTGATCACTACTACGCGGCTTTTTTTTCCAAACTGTCTCATATCGGACTGAGCTGACCATTCCTTACCGATGTCATCGATTCCATCGGTGCACGGTACGGAATCCACGTGATGACAAACGCCGCTTGCTAGTGATTGGCCTACAATGTCACGTGGGTCTGTTTGCCTCAGTATTTCCAGGAAATAGGTATTCTTCTACAACCAATAAAACCCAGACAGAGTCGTTTTTAGAATGTGTCTGTTTTGGCACACACACTTTGAGATTTCTCTTGTTCTACACCGCTCTTCCAGATTGTAGAAAACAATACAATACAATACAATACAATACAATACAATACAATGCAATGCAATGCAATACAATACAATACAATACAATACAATACAACACAACTCAACTCAACTCAACTCAACTCAACACAACACAACACAACACAACACAACACAACACAACACAACACAACACAACACAACACAGCACAGCACAGCACAGCACAGCACAGCACAGCACAGCACAGCACAGCACAGCACAGCACAATACAATACAACACAACACAATACAATACAATACAATACAATAAACACTATACGGTAAGTATGAATCAACACTTGTTAACCATACAAATCAGTAAACGTTAATTACTATTTGAATAAAGAAGATCCAATCTGTCAATGTTTGTACACAGAAAGAACGTTAAAACAAAAAAATAACTCTCGATAAATTTTGTCCATACCACATACAAGTTTGTTTATGTATCAAGAAATCATTATTTAAACACGAATGGCTGCTTGTATTTGAAAGAGCGTTAGCAGAAGGCGGATCAACAAAGGAACATACACAATGACAGTATCGTTTACCTCTCCTTCTGATTTAGTTTCTCTCATTTTTTGCAGTTACTTTTTGCTTTGGTTTGTTAGATTCGTTGAATTTATTGTTTTGTTGTGTGTTCATTTATATTTTTTTTTATCCGTAGAGCATTGATCGACTTTATTTTCTCTGTATTCCAAGTATTTTTGTTTGTTGTTGTGTTTTTAGTGCTTATTTGTAATTGTGTTTAAAGTTCATCTTCTCTTCCTATCGTTATATATTTATTACTTTTATAGTAGAAGTTAGTGTTCTGCTTACGTTTCTGATTGTTTACAAGAAGTGTGACTGTCGGCTAAACAAGTAAAAGAATTGGCCTTTGCTGTTAATTAACTGATTGATAAATTCGATGGTGTCGCTTATGCGTATCTCCTTTACACAGTTAGATATATTAATTAATATGTCTGAATATGTAGCATTGCCAACATTTAGATTGATTCAGCTCATAACATGGACATAATAACAACCCAAAATGTAAATCTGTTTAAAGCCTAAGGGATGGGCTGTAATACACCGTTTTGATGTATGTGTACTTTTTCAAAATAACTGCCGGGTGATATTGATATTTGTTTTTCAAACAGGTATCTAACTGGCATTCTATTCAAATGTATTTAAAACATTGTTTCAGCATGGTTTTTGCATTATTATCATGCTGTGTCAACAAAATTAATGCTCAACATGGCATAATATGTAAGTAAGAGAAACCATTCTTAAATTACTCTACATTTTTCTGAAATTGTGCTGACACATTTCTTCTGCAGACAATTGCGAAACAATGTGAAAGAATTAATTATGCAACCCGGAAGCATTACATTTGGAATGTTGTATCTTTGCTAATATTTTAACCCTTTCACTGCCATAATAGTATCTATCGCCTACGTTCTTGTGGAATCACCTAAACTGAAAACCAGGACAAGGGAAACGACCATGTTATCATTGCCATTTGGATTACAGTAAAAAGATTATCTCCCTTCGATACCATTTTCTCAGTTTTGGGTAAGATGATTTAGCTTGTATGTGATGATTTTTGAACGGATTTGTTCCTCTTAATTCTTCCACCAGTCAAGGGGTATTAGATATCAGTTTTATTGTACTACTAGTATAGTACGTGACGTAAGTAAATTAGTCTTATGAACACTGTGTCACGTGTCCGATAGGAGAGAGAGAGAGAGAGAGAGAGAGAGAGAGAGAGAGAGAGAGAGAGAGAGAGAGAGAGAGAGAGAGAGAGAGAGAGAGAGAGAGAGAGAGATGATGATGGAACTTTATTTTTCAAGGATAGAGGTTTAAGGCGACGCCTTTTCTTACAACCGGTCCTTACCTCTAATACAAATGTCTACTAAATGATAAACAAATAAAGCAACATGACAAATAAACAAAGTAAACGAACGAACCAGCAAACAATCGACAAATAAGCAAACAAGCAAATAAACATAAACAACAAAATGACAAAGTAAGCAACATAAAAATCGAAAGCGAAACATACAACAGAGAGAGAGAGAAAGAGAGAGAGAGAGAGAGAGAGAGAGAGAGAGAGAGAGAGAGAGAGAGAGAGAGAGAGAGAGAGAGAGAGAGAGAGAGACAAGACAAGACAAGACAAAATCTTTATTATCGAGGGTAATAGATAAGCAAGAATATTGCTTTTTTACATCCAGCCCTCGCCCTAATATAGGGTCAACAAGAACAGAAAACAATATAATCAAAGAATTATCACATCAAACTTGATACATTATAACTGTATATACAGATAAAAATTTAAAAAATAAATTGTCATGCTGCATTTTAAGTACAATTTCCAAGTGTCAATTTTTAACATAACTTAATTTAGATCTGCATAATTATTATTATAATTTTGTTTAACATGCACATACATTTTAAATGAATTGATGAACCATTCAGCGCATGTTTAGTTGCATTATATTATAGAGAGAGAGAGAGAGAGAGAGAGAGAGAGAGAGAGAGAGAGAGAGAGAGAGAGAGAGAGAGAGAGAGAGAGAGAGAATCAAAGAAAGAAAAAAAGAAAGAAAGAAAGAAAGAAATTAAAAGAAAGAAAGAAATTCATTATAGCAAGACAGAAAGAACTAAGTCGCGTAAGGCGAAATAACAACATTTAGTCAAGCTGTCGAACTCACAGAATGAAACTGAACGCACTGCTTTTTTTTCACCAAGACCACATTCTCGTAGTTTCGTCAGTCCACCGCTCGTGGCAAAGACAGTGAAATCGACAAGCCATGCAGAATAGTGCGGTTGTGGTCGCGCTGAGCAGGACAACACGCTTTTCTAATTCTGTATGTCTATTCTTTTTAGCTTACTGAGTTTGTTTTTAATTCAAACATATCATATCTATATGATTTTGGAATCAGGGACCGACAAGGAATAAGATGAAATTGTTTTTTAATCGATTTCGGAAAATTAATTTTAATCATAATTTTCATATTTTTAATTTTCAGAGCTAGTTTGTAATCCAAATGTGACAGGGCAGGCAACCGCTCCTTTCACAGCAGACGCTGCACCCGAGTTGTTGGCCTTTAAATCAACACCGGTGGATTGTGGAATTCTTTTTGTGATGGGGTCTGGTGGTTTCCGATTGTCTATATGAGCCAATGTCAAAAGGTGCTGTGGGTACGCTAGGTATTTTATAAGTTCTGTAACTATTTACTGAATGTACACTCAGATGGAACTTTTGGTTTTTCTGAGAGATTAATGAATAAAGATGATCGCAGAGAAAAACCAAAGACTAACTATAAACAGTTAAAATTCTGCTCCTCATTCATTACGCAAATTAGTGCTTTTTAGGGACGTATTTTGACAAGGTGTTTGAGTACTCTCGATAGCTTTAGAAAAAATGCTAATAAGCTTTTTTTCTGGGCAGTTGGATTTAAACCAAATGATTGCATGAACCCCAATACATAGTTCTGTGTGTTTTTCTTCCCATTTGTCCGTTTTTTAAAGAAATTATTAAAGTTTGAAAATTGCGTGTCTAGCGTGACTCTTTGCGTCACAAAAACTCAAACTTTAAAAAAGCTTCCAAAAAATGTTGTTGTTCAACTAGATACACAAAAGAACCAGTTTTGAACAAAAACTGTCGGTGAAAAGGAAAAACAATGAAAATAACCACTATATTTTGAAGTTTGGTACCATTTCTGGCTAATTTAAGCTTTGTCGTCACAATGTCACACTAGACACTTTTTTAGCAAATTTCCTTTTTTTTCCACAAAATTTTTAATTTCTTTCTTTTTTTTGGCTAGCAGTCAGAAGCAAATCAAATGACTGCTTCATAATCACAGTTTTTGAAAAGAAGAAATAAAAAGGAATTGTCATTATTGTGTGACAGAACAATTTGTCGTCACAGGTCACACTAGACACACGACGTCATTTGTCCATCCAAACAAAATTTATGTAATTAAAACCACTGTTTTAGAAGATTGATTACGTGCTTTAATTATCGACAAATGCTTGTTCTTCATCACTCTCTTGAGATGACCAGGAAGAAATAATAATGGGCCAGAATTCCCAATCATCTAGGCCGTTTTCTGAACTTCGCGCACGGCGCGCTAGTGTTAAGACCGCGGCCCAAAAAACACAGTCCGGTGCCCAGCGATGCTCGGAATACAAGAAAAGGATGAAAAAAACTCGACCAGGAGTATGCTGCCTACCTGGATAGACAGAACATATTGAGCAAGGCTTGGAGGGAACACCGGACCGACGAGCGGAGAGCATAATGGATCGCGAGAAAGCAAGACATCGTAAACAGTTGAGCAGGTAATTTACAAATCTGTAGAATCTTCTGTCAAGTCTCCATCTAATCCAGAGTCGAATTAAAAATTGAGTATGCGAATTTGATTACCTTTCAGTGTACAGACTGTAACGAGGACACACACACACACACCACGCACGCACGCACGCACCCATGCACACACGCATGCAAGCACTCACACACACAAGCAAGCACGCACACACACGCACGCACCGATGCACGCATGCATTCAAGCGCGCAAAATGTGTCAGATTTTGGTAGGTTTAGGAATGTGTTCATGTAAAATTCTTTTTAAAGAAATAACCGGGGAAAAAACTACCCAATGATTTGCGCTAAAACCCGTCTCCGGGTTAATAATTTTCAGTTTAAACCGTTTGCTGCAGACCTGCCGTTTCACACCGAGATTATCATTGCATGGACAATTAAAGAACTACAAATATGAGGATACCGATACTCAACATTACAACTCATAATGTGCAGTGTGTGTGTGTGTGTGTGTGTGTGTGTGTGTGTGTGTGTGTGTGTGTGTGTGTGTGTGTGTGTGTGTGTGTCCCAGGGCTCGTGCGAAGAAAGAAACAAGTCGCGTAAGGCGAAAATACAATATTTAGTCAAGTAGCTGTCGAACTCACAGAATGAAACTGAACGCAATACCATTTTACTCGTAGCATCGTCAGGCCACCGCTCATGGCAAAGGCAGTGAAATTGACAAGAAGAGCGGGGTAGTAGTTGCGCTAAGAAGGATAGCACGCTTTTCTGTACCTCTCTTTGTTTTAACTTTCTGAGCGTGTTTTTAATCCAAACATATCATATCTATATGTTTTTGGAATCAGGAACCGACCAGGAATAAGATGAAAGTGTTTTTAAATTGATTTGGACAATTTAATTTTGATAATAATTTTTATATATTTAATTTTCAGAGCTTGTTTTTAATCCCAATATAACATATTTATATGTTTTTGGAATCAGCAAATGATTGGAAATAAGATAAACGTAAATTTGGATCGTTTTATACATTTTTATTTTTTTTTACAATTTTCAGATGTTTAATGACCAAAGTCATTAATTAATTTTTAAGCCACCAAGCTGAAATGCAATACCGAAGTCCGGGCTTCGTCGAAGATTACTTGACCAAAATTTGAACCAATTTGGTTGAAAAATGAGGGCGTGACAGTGCCGCCTCAACTTTCACGAAAAGCCGGATATGACGTCATCAAAGACATTTATCAAAAAAATGAAAAAAACGTTCGGGGAGTTCATACCCAGGAACTCTCATGTCAAATTTCATAAAGATCGGTCCAGTAGTTTAGTCTGAATCGCTCTACACACACACACACACACACACACAGACACACAGACACACGCACATACACCACGACCCTCGTTTCGATTCCCCCTCGATGTTAAAATATTTAGTCAAAACTTGACTAAATATAAAAAAGAAAAACAGCTCTCCGCTAACTGCAGCAAAAAGGAAGAAAACGGCTATTAAAAACATAATTCGTAAAGCGGAGACACCTGCAGACAGGCAGAAGAAGAAAACCAAAGAAAATACTAAGGTTCGGCAGTGCAAAAGAAGATCTTCCATGACAGATAAACAGAAGAGGGAATTGAACAAAATAAGAATGGACAGATACCACAGAAAACAAGAAAAAGACAATCTGACGAATCTCGCAAGACCAGTGAGCTTTTTGAAGTCAGTAAAAATGGCATTTAATGCCATTTCCAGGAAGCGGGACAAAGAGTCTCTTCAGAAACAAAATTTCATTAAAACGTTATTCAAGCGACAAGCAGTACATCAAGACAGTTGTAGAACTCTCAAGCGTAAACGTCCGACAGACACAAAAGTGGAGACATTCTACGACAGGGAATCAATCGATGTGCCTGGAAAGCGTACAGTGTCAAAAGTGTCAATGATCCAGAAGAAAGTTCTGACCAAGAAAGTGGAGGACTTGTTTGAAATGTTCAAATCTGAAAATCCGTTGTACAAAATATCTCTGACCCCTTTTGTGTCTACCAGTCGGACTTTTCTGCAGTGCCTCTGTGAGACATGCACCAACCCAATGTTGAAAGTTGACAAGCTAAACCAGCACTTGTCTGCGATAACTTATTTAATCCGCTTTTATGGAATAACCAATATTTTGTTTATGATGGAAATGTACTGTATTTTGAAGATTGGACAAGAAAGGGTCTTGTTAGCGTATATGATGTTTTACATAGAAAAGAGTTTGTTTCCTATCAGTTCATTTGTGATGTTTTATGAAAATCCCCACAGAGAATTTTGAAATATAACATGGTTCGTGCTGTTGTTGTAAATGTTATTAATAAGATGATGCACGGAAAGGAAGAAATTGATTTGATGGATATCCCCTCTTATCGTGGTAAGAAAGTACACAACGCACAACAGTTTAGAAAAGAATTAGTAAGCATGAAACTTGTTGAACCGTGTGCAATTGGATTTTGGAGGAGGAAATTTAATTATGAAATTGACAAGAAAGATTGGCTGATGAGTTTTGAATCGGTTAAAGAGACAAGGCTACGAGTATTACAATGGAAATTACTTCACAATATTTACCCCACAAATATTATGTTATGTAAAATGAAAGTTGTGGAAGACAATATTTGTTCACACTGTAGTAATAGCATTGACAATATAGAACACTTTTTTTTCTTTGGCCCAGTGGTGCTTGAGTTTTGGAAACAAATTGAATTTTATATTTGGGTACAGTTGGATAAACAGATAAAGTTAACTGTGCATGAAATCATGTTTGGAGTTAAAAATCGAAAAATGCATGCAACTCTGTTGAAAGAATTAAACTGTATAATTTTGGTTGCTAAAATGTGCACAAGTATTTATAAGAAAACCAAGGCTTCAATGCCTCTTTTTGTTATCTTCGAAAGGCAACTGCAGATCAGAAATATTTATTTTTGATTAAAAAGTTCCAAGGCAAATATTTAGTAACTTTTTTTAATAAAAACAATTGTAAATGTTACCTCCACCATCATTACCCCCCTGACCCCCCCCCCCCCTTTTCACTCTCTCTCTCTCTTTCTCTCTCTCTCTCTCTCTCCTCTCTCTCTCTCTCTACAGATTTCTTTATAATGAATTGTCAGAATGTATTCCAAATGAGTGTGGTCAATTATGTATCTATACATCCGTAGATGCCTTTCATTTGTTTCATGAATTTTAATACTATAGACTTTTTGAGTGGTAAATGTTGAAGGATGAAAGAAAATATATTGTGAGTGGACGGATGCATGTTATTCATTAAAAGCCCCACAATGATGTGCTTGGCAACAAATAAAAAAAAAGAAATAAAAAAAAAGACTCCAACATTACAAACCTTAAAGGCACAGTAAGCCTCCCGTAAACCATCACAGATACTGTCAGGCTTTTACACACAGTACAAACACCCTTCCATGTGAACGCTCACTAAACGGGAACATCCCAGGTGCCCTATGTAAAGAGCGAGCAATTTTTACAGAATTAATTTTGCGGATTGTCTCAGAGACAATCGGACCGTGGTGCGTTTTGGCGCTAGACGTAACATTTAAAATCTAAATAATAAATTGACAGCTTGTTACACAAACATTCTTAAATCATAAAAAAATTCTTTTTTCATCAAGACAAGATCAGTACAATTCGAAGTTTTTAAAGTTTGAAAAAAAAAAGCCCGGAAGCAGGGTCACGCAAGGTCGTGGTTCTCGTAGCAGACGACGGTTTATGCCTATCGCCGATTCCTCTAAACAGTCAAAAGCCATCGCTAGAGTTCTTGTGAACCACAGCCGTTTGTTTCGTGCATAGTCAGATAAGCTCACATCGAGTCGCATTCAAATTATTAACTGACGACTACATTGTGAAAAAGGGAAACTGGATCACACGGTTCACGATGGCTCAAACCACGCAAAAATAAATTCTTTGAAAATTGCTCGCTCTTTACGGAGGGCACCTAGGATGTTCTCAAGCGGTGAGTGTTTAAATGAAAGGGTGTTTGTACTGTGTGTAAAAGCCCGACAGTATCTGTGATGGTTTACGGGAGGCTTACTGTGTCTTTAACATTTGACCAGAGTCAACTAGTCTTGCGTCATGTCAGGGCGTTTTCTTGTCCTGGGAATATATTTCATGACCCCACTGTGACCTTGAAATGTGACGCAGGTCTTCCATATTTGTATCATCTATGGGGGACATCAAACCCTGGAAATGTGGAAGTTTCAAAGATGTAGCCCTCAAAACATTCAAAACAATGATACTTTTTACTTTTTGTTCACCTTAGACGGCCTGCTATGACCTTGATATTTGACAAGGGAGAACCAAACTCGCATCATATTTGGATATCATCAAAACATAGAAGTATGGGAAGTTTAAACGCTTTCGCTACAAAGCATTTTGAGAAAATTCCAAATTATTCCCTTTTTGACCCGAAGACAACCCCACCGTGACCTTGACATTTGACAAAGGTCACCCATATTTATATCATGTGTGTAGGCTATCAAACTCTGGAAATTTGTGAAGTTTCAAAGATGTAGCCCCAAAAACATAAAAAAACAATGATACATTTTTTTCTCCTCATTAAGACAGACCTGCTATGACCTTGCTATTTCACAAGAGTAAACCAAATTGAGCATCAGGATTGGATATTATCTCAACAAAGAAGTGTGTGACGTTTAAAAGCTGTTGCTTTAAAACTTTTCGAGAAAATACCAATTTATCACTTTCTGATCCAATACGACCCCGCCGTGACCTTGAAATGTGACGAAGGTCAACTACTCTCTCACCATGTCTGGAGGTCATACAATCATACAAGTATGTGAAGTTTCAAAGCTTTGACTTCAACAATATCTGAGAAAACCTCAAATTAAAGAACTTTTGTATGGAGCACATACCGTTTGTGACTGTGATAGCAATAAATGAATTCATGTTGCTAACATACACATTTTATGCGCTTTTACCTTGATTATATTTAATCTACACCCCAATACTCATATGCGAGCTCAGTAGAAATGAAAGTTCTAGAAAAAAAATGGAAAAAATCAGGTTTATGTCCTTACATGCCACAAGAGACACTCGTCAAGCCTCAACTTAACGGCCAAATAACACAGCCGTTGTGAAAGTTTTTCCCTTTTCTCCTTTAGAAACTATATGCTGAATGCAACTCAAAACACCAGTCATTTTACTTTGGGTGTACTTTGATTTTGCCATCCAGAGTTTAGGTTGCCATCCACGTGTGGATGATTGCCTTATGGTGATTTAGGCAACCAAACCTGTGGAAACGGGGGTACACACACACACTCACTCACACACACACACACACACACACACACACACACAGGCCATCATCATTGTCATCAAAGTCTATGCATTGGCGTTGATAGAGTCGACATTGGCGGCAGCAGTACCACCACTACCGCTATTAGATCTTCCATTGACGAGAAGCAGGATGCCAGCAACAAGCTCAACAGCAACGACAACAACAGCCAGGATGAAAGAATACTGCAACGTTGGGTCGTCGTAAGGGAAGGTGTCAAACGTGTCGTCAAACTTGACCCCAAACACGACCACGGCCACCAGCCAGCACACACCTGTATATAGGGATGATAGTGGAGGCTCAGTACAGACGAGATATTAGACGGATTCAGGAAATAACCCTGTTGGGTTTGTATTGGTTCTGACAGAGTTTTCTCTCTTGGAAACATTGAAGATAGTTTTCCGACGCTACATTATTGGCCAGTCATTTTCATAACGTGTCGGCTACTACGTGTGGACCTATACAAACCAGACAGAGTTATTTCCGAACATCGTCTATTGCTGTGCACATTGTTGTCATAATGATGCCAAGTTTTGATATCAGCCTTCCGGCCCCCCCCCCCCCCCCCCTCGGAAAAGAAAGTTTAATTTGTTTTTAAAGAAACCAATTCAGAGTTTGTTACACACGATTGATAGTAACGAATGTATACATACATCTTTGTAATCTTCTTTTAGCTTCGATAGACCTGAATGTAAAACGTTTAAAAAAACCGGATGCTACAATGTAAACTGAAAGACGAAACACACTTAAATCACCCAAATAGATTGTAGGGACGTTAAAACCAACATTCCATCAGTCAATAAATGACTGCTGTGAACTAATTGCTGTCCCATTCTGGACTCTTGGATTGCATTTTAACTTGGTAGCTTTACAACTTTTTAAGAATCTAGCTTGCACAGTAAGCCGGAAAATGGACTTTATAATCATGTTATTAGACAAATGAATATAACTCCGCTTGAACATTTGTGGGAGAGTTGCGCCCCTTACAACAATGAGGCATAGCAGTGCGCAACTGATTAGTATTGTGGCATTGAATAGTGGGAATGCATATTTTCGAAACGATAAGCAAGCAGATATTGCACAAAATAAAAATAGGAGCTGATTCTTTAACTGTGAGGCCAAGAATGTTCGGCTCACCTAATCAGTCGCATGGTTTAACCTCAGTGATTTAAGGGACACAACTCCTCTGCTGCTCTACAAAGTCCGTCAAAGTTATCACCAGAAAAAGTTGATTAAAGGCAAAAGGTGTGACATGGAATAATAGGCCGTGAAAAGTAAATATTCGCCGTAATGGCTTGAGATTTACTGGCCGATGTGAATGCGTGATATATTGTGTAAAAAATGCCATCTCACACGGCAGAAATTAATATGTACAGCGCTTAGAGAACGTCAAGCGCTATCTATAAATCTCCCATATAAATAAATAAATAAATAAAAAAGGGAAAACGTTCTGTTGCGCTGTACTATTTCAGGTCTGGCCAGGTTTTTGCAGGGCATAAGGTCATTCCTCTACTTGGCCTCATTACATGTAACAGTTCGGCCAGATCTGAGATGTTTATTAAAATCGTTTACACAGTAAGGACTGTGCCTTTAAATGAAACATACATTTACTGTTCTCTTTATCTTTGTCCCAATCCGAAAATGTATATGTATGTATGGGGCGATTTATATAGCGCTTGACGTTCTCTAAGCGCTTTACATATTAATTTCTGCCGTGTGAGATGGCATTTTTTACTCAATATATCACGCATTCACATCGGCCAGTAAATCTCAAACCAATTAAGGCGAATATTTACTTTTCACGGCCTATTATTCCAAGTCACACGGGTATTTGGTGGACATTTGTATCAATGCCTATACAATTTTGCCAGGAAAGACCCTTTTGTCAATCGTGGGATCTTTAACGTGCACACCCCAATGTAGTGTACACGAAGGGACCTCGGATTTTCGTCTCATCCGAAAGACTAGCACTTGAACCCACCACCTAGGTTAGGAAAGGGGGGGAGAAAATAATTTATTCGTGAGTTCCTGTGAGGCCACGATAGTCACTGTAAATTAATTGGTTTCTCTAAAGAAAGGTAAAAAGGTTAAGGTGTTCCCATAATCATATTTGATCGTAGGGGAGCGAGATGTTAGAAATTTCAACTTTTCTATGGCCAGCTGTATGAGGGCATTTACTAACTCCTCTCCCTCTCTGCCTTAGCCTTAATAGGATAAGCTACCCCTTTCCAACTGGGTTAACTGGAGAACGCTCTGAACAATCGGGTACCTGTATTCGCACCACGTGGGGGACGAATCCACGACCTCTAGCATGAGAGGCAACCGCTCTAACCACTTTGCTGCTCCGTCTCTCTCTCTCTCTCTAGTGGTACTTACTGCCAAAGATGCAGTTGATGCCATTCCAGAAGCCGAGGTCAGCATTGCCTTTGCAGGGAGCCACGTACACCAACAGTAAAATAAGGATGTACCCAAGGTTCACACTGATGAAACCTAACGTGGCGAAAGTCTGGAAGGCCACGTACCAGTCTGAAAAAACAAACAATTTAGTTTACTTCTTGTCCATTTAAAATGTAGGGGGAAAAAAACACGGTCAAAAATGTACACAAAATTCATACTGATGAAACCTAATCTGAAAAAGGCCTGGGAAACCACGAACCTGTCTGCGTGGGGAAAGAAGAACATCAGTTCAGAATAACATGGGTATGTCATGATATACACATAAACTATAGAAAACCAGCAATTTGACACGAATGTTTACCCCCTTTTTTTGTCTCTCAAAAACACATTGGACGTTAACACAAGCCTGAAAAAGCTATGTACACATACATTAAGCCTAACACTGAGAGAGCATTCGAAGCTGCATGTCAACCAAACAAGAGAACAAACACATAAAGACGTACGGCCCGGGACATTAGCAGGATCTAGATGTGGTGGCACTTTTCAGCACGTGTACGGGAACGTGTACGGGTAACGTCATTAAATCTAGTTTTTACGTCACGCGTTTGCCAAGATCTGCAGTCTTGGTGGGAGCAAAACAACGTATGATTTGGAACATTGGAGAAAAAAGTGGGTCACGGATGATGCAATTTCCACACGTACGCGTACATGTCTTTGCTACACGTTTTATCATCTAGAACACTGTATTGCAAAGCAATCATTACTGGAAAAACAGCTCTTTTTGTCATGGTACCCCTCAAAGTTGACACAAAGACCTTTCCTTTTCGACTGCTAATGCGATCGACACCTGCATGAGTAGAAATGGCATAACTCAAGAAATACCCAATATTGTGAAATAAAGCAACCTGATCTGGCTTGATTTGACTTTCCCTGCTTGACAAGTTGTGCCTATTTCAAATTTTCCTCGATTTTGTAATTGGTATCTTATGTTTTTAGGCCCTAAGTGATCCACACTTAATCGACGTACTTGCCAAAGCCGTCGCGAGCCGCGTCACGCAGGAGCTCCGCCTCGAGATCTCTGGCCTGAAGAAGGCGATCGAGGCCAAAGATCAGCAGATCGAAGACCTGAAAGAGCAGCTCGACGGCTTTGAGCAGTACACAAGACGGAACAGCTTGAGAATTGGGCCGGTGCCAGAAAGCATTGGAGAAAACACTGACGAAATAGTAAAGCAACTCGCAAAGGCTGTTGGTGTGGATCTCTGCGACGGCGATATAGATAGGTCCAAACACCCATTGTAGTTTCTTTGATAGGTCTCACAGGGTAGGCCGCAAGCCAACCGGTGGCGAACAATACACACGATCCATTATCGTGAAGATGGCAACTCACCGGAAAAAAGAGCAACTCATGCGATCGAGGAAAAACCTGAAGAATGCCGATGTCACCAAACTGTTCACGAACCTGGAATGGCCGGCCCTAAAGAGAGGAGACTCAGCGGGACCCCAGCGACACCCCAACATATTCGTCAATGAGGACCTGACGAAGACAAGGGCTGGTATCGCCGGTAGGGCCAGGAAGCTCAAGCTCAAGCGAGAGGGCAGACTTGAAGACACCTGGACTCGCGATGGCATGATCTTTGTTAAGAAAAGAGGCAGTGTCACCAAGCTCACCACCATGCGTGAACTGGAAGTATTTTGCAACTGACATATTTTCTGTCTCCACACCTGTGTGTTTTGGATACCTGTGCAAACTGACTCCAACCTGAGATAACACCGAACGTCATAACCTAAAAGTACCCATCGCCGCCTGTGTGTGTGTGTGTGTGTGTGTGTGTGTGTGTGTGTGTGTGTGTGTGTGTGTGTGTGCGTATGTGTGTGTGTGTGTGTGTGTGGGTGTATGTGTGTGTGTGTGTCTGTGTGTGTGTCTGTGTGTTTATGTGTAGTACAGAGTATGTTTGTGAATGAACCTGCTATTGCTGAGAAAACGCCAAAACTGATCAATTGCACAGTCTCTCGTAGACACGGATTTCGTTTACTTCTTCAAGACAACTCAATTAAGGTGATCTTTATGTAGTAATCGTCTTATGTGACTGTATGGCAATCCAAGGCGAGCTATAGTGATGGTAATGAACTGAAAACCTACGTATGCCTGTATTACAGTGTATTACAGTGTCTGACCATCGCAGTGACGATTTATGAGACAATAATAAGTTCATGTGCCAACGCAAGACGAAAAAACAATGCTGCGAACGAACACTATAATAGAACATTGACTGTGCAGCGCAAAGCCAAGCCCAGCGCTGTGTTTTGTCGAGTGTTGACCCGCGGACAGAGAAGCCTGTCCTCAGTTCATGTTTCCTGTAACCGTTGCATTGCTTAATTGACACTGGTTTAATTATTGTCGAACATGGTGATGTTGGCCGATGTCTCCCTAGGCTGTGCACTTCACTGTTATCTGTTATCTGGCGTCCTGATATATTTTCTTCCCGCGTGTGTGTATGTGTGTCTGTCTGTCTGTCTGTTTGTCTGTGTGTGTGTGTGTGTGTGGGGGGGGTGTTATAAATGAAACCAGCGTAATGCGTCGAGTGTTTTGCTGTGTGCGAGCATTATTTTGACACTTGCATGCTTGAATATTTTTCTGATCTTTGTTCCACGACTCTGCTGCCTTACCTTGAAGACGTGTGTGTGTGTGTGTGTGTGTGTGTGTGTGTGTGTGTGTGTGTGTGTGTGTGTGTGTGTGTGTGTGTGTGTGTGTGTGTGTGTGTGCATGTGTGTGTGTGTGTTTTCGGTAGGTGTACTTGTGTGGATGTATAAGTGTATTGATGGGTCACGACCAAACTACGCGACATCGACTTACATGTAAAACTGCTCCGTGTGCTGGATGTTTGAAACGTTATTTCTTAGAAAGTGTTGTTCCTGTTGTTGCTTCAAATGACTAAAAACATTTCCTCGTCATTTGTTTCATGTTGTATACACTCAGGACCATTTCATCTCCGTTCATTTTGTCAACTTTTTTCTGACAGCCGCGTCAGCGATTTTGACAGGACCATGTTAAAATTGTGTCATGTTCATTCATTTTGTTTTCCTAAATTGTATAAAAACGTTTATGACCTCTTTGTTTACCCGCTTTTCGCTATAGCTTTCCCCTGTTTTTCGCTCCTTAACCACTGTTATTCCCTTTTAGAGAGAGAGACCCGTTCACTGATGCTTGTCCCATGCCTGGCTACTGATGCCCAGCCCTGGTTCTTCTTCTTCAAAGAAGTTGTAACCTAAATTTTGAATGCCTTTAGACATCGTTAATTTCAGATCCAGGGTTGGTTGTTTTTACGCAATATCGGCCAGGTGCTCGCAAAAATTGTTTTTTCTTGATCTTGACACCGTCCTGGTATATATGTTTTTAGTTTTTCACGGACAAAATGGTTTTCGAACAGCTCTCTTCATCTTTTTCCATGCACATTTCTTGTGTGTGTACTACGAGAAAAATATTGAATGTTTTAACTCCACACCCTTAAACCCCATACCCGACTCAAAATCGCAACCTTCCTATTTTAGTCAACCAATTGGAAGTAAGCGTTACGGGCATATGCTTTGGAACATTATATTCGTGCATAGTTTTGTGACACATGTTTTTGTCATTTTGCTGATGGTTTTATTGTCAGGAGATGTCCACCCAAACCCAGGCCCGCCTGGTAGAGAGCATGTTAAAGATACCTCTATTTTGCATATAAATGTACGTAGTTTGCGAAACAAGATTGATATTTTACAATGTGAAGTTAAAGAGCACGATATTGTGACTTTGTCAGAAACTTGGTTGTGTGACTCGATATCAAACGACAGTTTATGCCTCAAAGGATTTCATCCCCCAGTGCGTCTTGATAGGCCAGATGGATATGGAGGGGTAGCTGTTTATGTGAAAAACGATTTTATTTGCAAACCAAGGCCTGATTTGTTAATTCCAGGCCTTGAAGCAGTCTGGGTAGAAACTAAATTATTGCAAGAAACTGTGCTGGTTGGTTCATTTTACCGACCACCAGACTCTCGGATTGATTATTGGCACTTGGTTGACGAATCTGTAAAGCAAGTAATGAGAACACCACATAAATTTCTAATTCTTGGAGACTTTAACGAAGATTTTTTGAATAATCCATCTCCCCACTTTCTTAATTTAATACAAAAAAACAATCTGCACCAGCTCGTTACTGAACCCACACGTATTACAGAAACTAAATCCTCATGCATCGATCTGATCCTGACCACGAGTATAAACTTAATCAGTGAAGTTGTAGTGTTACCCCCCATTTGTAGTGACCATTCTGTGCCATGTGTAAAATTAACGTCACAGAGACTAAAAAAAGGTCAGTTCAAAAGGACTATATATAATTATGCCAAGTTAGATGTTGATACATTTTTGTTTGAATTGAACAAAATTGATCTTTTGAACACAGTTTTAAATGCGTCCATTGACGAAGCTGCTGCCTTGTTTTCTGAACATTTATTCCGTGTTGCAAAAACATGTATGCCTGTTAAGATAATAACAGTACGTGAAGATGATGCCCCATGGATGACTGAACATATTTTACAATTACGAAACGCAAAAAATTGTATACATCAAGTTGCTAAGCGCTTAAATACACCTGAGCAGTGGGCATTATTCCGCCTGACTAGAAATCAGTATACAGATGAAATTCGTAAAAGAAAAAGAGATTATTTTCTAGAACTTGATGAGAGGATAAATTGTAAACAGAACTTCGGAAGCAAAAATTGGTGGCAACTTGTTAATTCCTTCTTGAAGAAAAAAGGTGTTGCATGTAACGAAATTCCACCGCTAGAAGATAATGGAAAAATTATTGATAACATTTGTGAAAAAACGATTTTGTTTAATAATTATTTTGAAAGCCAGTCTAAAGTTGAAAATCCAGACGATCCCCTGCCCGAGGCAAATTGGTGTAATACATCTTTATCGACTTTTGAATTAACAGAAGCTGAAGTTGTCCAAGTGTTAAGGAATTTAAATTTATCCAAGGCCGTGGGCCCTGACGGAATACATAATAAATTGCTTGTAGATGGATTACCTGTTATCGTTCCACCGCTTACAGTTCTCTTTAACAGATCCTTGTCTGAGGGTGTTTTTCCAGTTGTCTGGAAAACTGCTCACATTACGCCCATTTTTAAGAAAGGCGATAGGAGTGCTTGTTCCAACTACCGTCCAATCTCTTTGCTGAGTTGTATTGGGAAGGTGCTTGAAAAATGTATACAAATCCGTGTGTTTGGTTATTTGAAAAATTATGATTTTATTACACACTGCCAATCTGGTTTTATTGCTGGTGATTCGACTGTTTATCAACTATTGAGTATATATGATGATTTTTGTGTTGCACTTGATAAAAACATTATGTCACAGGCAATATTTTTTGATGTATCCAAAGCTTTTGATAAAGTCTGTCATCGCGGTCTGCTCCACAAGCTTGAGGCGATAGGTATAAGAGGTCCCTTGCTTGTTTGGTTTGAACATTACTTGAGCGATCGCAGACAAGCAGTAGTATTGAAAGGAACCAAATCAAGTTATGCTACCCCTTCTGCTGGTGTCCCTCAGGGTTCTGTCTTAGGACCTCTTTTATTTCTCATTTATATTAACGATATTGGTGTTGGTCTTGAATCAGTGTTGAAACTCTTTGCAGACGATACGAGTATGTACTTAAGTTTAGATAACGATGATGTACGAGCAGAGATTTTGAATTCTGATTTGGATAAAATTCGCACATGGGCTTCTAAATGGAAAGTCACTTTTAATTGTCAAAAGACAGAATTGTTGGACATTTGTAGGCAACAAAATGTTTTACTTCCACCATTGTATTTCGAAGATGCACACTTAGTTGATGTTGAAAATCACAAGCACCTTGGCGTCATTCTACAAGGTAATTGTAAATGGGATTCCCACATAAAAAGTCTAATTGCTAAATGTAGAAAGTCAATTGCGTGTTTTGGTTTATTCAAGCATCGTTTAAACAGGAAATCACTTGAAGTTATATATAAATCCTTTATATTACCATTGTTTGATTATGCGGACGTTATCTGGGATAACTGTACACAGTGTTTGGCAGACGAGTTGGAGACATTGCATCTCGATGCAATCCGAATCATTGTAGGTGCAGTACGTGGCACAAGCCACCAAAAACTGTATAACGAATCGGGTTTTGTGCCCCTGAAAGAAAGGCGACGTCGTCATAAACTTTTGCTGTATTATAAAATTGTAAATCGTTTAACCCCAGAATATTTATATTCCAAACTGCCGGTCCTGGTTTCCGATGTAAATCCTTACCACAGACGACGCCCTCTTGAACGTAAGTTTCCATTGTGCAGAAGTGAGTTATATAAATCTTCATTTTTTCCTTCAACGACAGCTTTGTGGAATAATCTTCCAGAAAATATACAACAAACGCAGTCAGTTGGTGAATTTAAAAGGTATTTGACCGATGGAGATGTTGTTGTTCCACCGTATTATTATCTAGGCAACCGCCAGGGACAGGTACTTCACAGCAGGTTGAGATTAAACATGAGCGATTTGCAACAAGACTTAGTTAACCGACACCTCTCTGATAATTTAGAATGTACGTGTGGAGCATGCCCGGAAGATTCTGAACATTTCTTATTACACTGTCCAAAATTTAAAGAACATAGAACCATTTTATTCAATAGTCTGCCAACACACGTTCTGGACTGCAAAACACTCTTGTTTGGAAATACTGATTTAACTATATCTTTGAACACGAAAATATTCTCTGTTGTACAAGACTATGTTATGTTAACTAATCGCTTCGGCTGATATTATATTAACTGTGCAATTGATGTAGCCAGGCATTCTCTCCCTCCCTCTCTCTCTCTCCCTCTCCCTCTCTCTCTCTCTCTCTCTCTCTCTCTCTCTCTCTCTCTCTCTCCTCTCTCTCCACCTTATTTGTATAAAATATAATTAAAGATTATCAAGATAAGTGTTGAAGCTATCACTTGTTCGCCATGTTTTGCTATCTGAATGTGTATTGATTATAAGTTCAAGAACGTGTCCATAAGCAATCTGCTTGTTAACGTTCTCAATGTTGTTATTGTTTGAAACGTGTGTATGTGAATTTGAATAAACACGCTTAAACCAAAACAACGTATGATTTGGAACATTGGAGAAAAAAGTGGGTCACGGATGATGCAATTTCCACACGTACGCGTACATGTCTTTGCTACACGTTTTATCATCTAGAACACTGTATTGCAAAGCAATCATTACTGGAAAAACAGCTCTTTTTGTCATGGTACCCCTCAAAGTTGACACAAAGACCTTTCCTTTTCGACTGCTAATGCGATCGACACCTGCATGAGTAGAAATGGCATAACTCAAGAAATACCCAATATTGTGAAATAAAGCAACCTGATCTGGCTTGATTTGACTTTCCCTGCTTGACAAGTTGTGCCTATTTCAAATTTTCCTCGATTTTGTAATTGGTATCTTATGTTTTTGTCAGGTAGATTTGTGGGATACCCTTATTTAGGCGGGGGTCACGTGCCCCCTGTAAAAATAAATCGTTGATCCAATAAGAGTGTAGCCAAGTTCAGTACCTTTAATTGCATAGACAGTTTTAATGAAATAACACGGTAATGAATGCTTTAGTTGGGGTACGAAAATAGGTGCAACAACTTTTTGCACAGTATTTTTTTTTCGATTTTTCTTTAGGGCGATACAAGTGACCCTCTTTAAATCAACGTCTTCCGATATTCAACATCTATGGCATCACCATGTATGTAGGTGGATGATATAAAGAGCTCAGGACTGCTACACTACATTCAGTAAAAAAAAAAAAAAAAAAAAAAAAAAAAAAATTCACACAAATAAAAAGCCATCAACAAGCAGACCTTTACAAATCTGAGAAAATCGGGTCGTAAACAGAAGGGAGTCTTAAAGTGGAAATACATTTACAATGGTCATTAACAGAAAGTCCTTAAAAAAGGTCTTAAAATAGAGAAAGCCGTAAAATAGGGGGTCTCACAAAGGGGGTACAATGTACAACACGTTCCTTAGGTGGATGATATGAAGAGCTCCGGAGTGCTACACTACATTCAGTAAAAAAAATTTAAAAAAAATAAAAAAAATATATATTTTACGGAAAATCTATAAAAAGGTCTTCCAATAGAGGAAGACTTACATTTATGGGGTCTCAAAAAAGGGGATGTCACAATACAACACAATCCTTACTCAGAAGCCAACCATGAATGGCAACAAATACATCAGGCAGTGGAGAACGGTTGTCAGCGATCTTCCAGACGCCATAGCCGACGAAGTAGTCGCTGTTGGCTTCGGGGAAGACTCGCCCCCAGCTGGCGGTACAGTAGCCATACCATCCCAGGTAGAGAGAGGCGGTGAGCAGGATGAGAGCTGCCTTGGTCAGCCCGTTGACCGCCTTGTAGGACTCGGTGATGTAAAGACCCATGGTTGCTGTGGTGGTAGTGGTGGTGGTGGGGGTGGCTGGAGTATGTTTTCAATCTGCGTATACGAAAGAGGTTGTGAATATTTAAAGGCACAGGTTTTTTTTTTAGGGGTGGTTTTTTTTCACCGTGTTTAATAGTTCGGCTCACATTGTCAGATCTGGTTAGACATGCATTCACATGTGATGCTTGTGAGTAAGGATTCAATCTGGGTATGCCAAAGAAAGTGGCGAATAGTTAAGAGTACAGGTGGGTTTTTTTCCTGCGTAAATAGTGCGGCTCATCGTCTCAGATCTGGTCAGACTTTTACATGGGATGCGGTTGAGTAAGGATCCAATCTGGGTATGCCAAAGAAAGTGGCGAATAGTTAAAGGTACAGTATTCCCCCCCCCCCCCGTGTAAATTCCGCTCGATGTCTCAGATCGAGTCAGATTTGTACATGGGTTGCTGGTGAGTAAGGATTTTATCTAGGTTTGCCAAAGAAAGTGACGAATAGTTAAAAGTACAGTTTTTCCCCCGTGTAAATAGTTCGCCTCGATGTCTCAGATCTGGTCAGACTTTAACATGGCATGCTGGTGAGCAAGGATTTTATCTGGGTTTGCCAAAGAAAGTGGCGAATAGTTAAAAGTACAGTTTTTCCCCCGTGTAAATAGTTCGGCCCACCGTCTCATATCTGGCCAGACGTTCACATCGGATGCGGATGAGTAAGGTTTACATCTGGGTACACGACAGAGGTGGTGAACAGTTCAAGGAACGCACGTACCTTGACGTGTTATCAGTTCGGCTCACCCTCTCAGATCTAGCCAGGCCTGTAAATCGGCTAAGGCCATACCTCCACTTGCAAACATACCAGTATTTGTGTGAGTGAATTGAATTCTTGAAAGGCCACTGATAGATTTTACGAAATGAATTCATCCAAAACTCCCAATACAGTGCACAGAAAGCTACCAGGCTGGTTTTTATATTTAGTCAAGTTTTGACTAAATATTTTAACATCGAGGGGGAATCGAAACGAGGGTCGTGGTGTATGTGCGTGTGTGTGTGTGTGCGTGTGTGCGTGTGTGCGTGTGTGCGTGTGTGTGTGTGTGTGTGTAGAGCAATTCAGACTAAACTACTGGACCGATCTTTATGAAATTTGACATGAGAGTTCCTGGGTATGAAATCCCCATACGTTTTTTCATTTTTTTGATAAATGTCTTTGATGACGTCATATCCGGCTTTTCGTGAAAGTTGAGGCGGCACTGTCACGCCCTCATTTTTCAACCAAATTGGTTGGAATTTTGGTCAAGTAATCTTCGACAAAGCCCGGGGTTCGGTATTGCATTTCAGCTTGGTGGCTTAAAAATTAATTAATGACTTTGGTCATTAAAAATCGGAAAATTGTAAAAAAAAATAAAAATTTATAAAACGATCCAAATATACGTTTATCTTATTCTCCATCATTTGCTGATTCCAAAAACATATAAATATGTTATATTCGGATTAAAAACAAGCTCTGAAAATTAAATATATAAAAATTATTATCAAAATTAAATTGTCCAAATCAATTTAAAAACACTTTCATCTTATTCCTTCTTGGTTCCTGATTCCAAAAACATATAGATATGATATGTTTGGATTAAAAACACGCTCAGAAAGTTAAAACAAAGAGAGGTACAGAAAAGCGTGCTATCCTTCTTAGCGCAACTACTACCCCGCTCTTCTTGTCAATTTCACTGCCTTTGCCATGAGCGGTGGACTGACGATGCTACGAGCATACGGTCTTGCTGAAAAATGGCAGCTACTTGACTAAATATTGTATTTTCGCCTTACGCGACTTGTTACATTTAGTCAAGTTATGACTAAATGTGTTAACATCGAGGGGGGAATCGAGACGAGGGTCGTGGTGTATGTGTGTGTGCGTGCGTGTAGAGCGATTCAGACCAAACTACTGGACCGATCTTTATGAAATTTGACACGAAAGTTCCTGGGTATGATATCCCCATACGTTTTTTTCCTTTTTTTGATAAATGTCTTTGATGACGTCATATCCGGCTTTTCGTGAAAGTTGAGGCGGCACTGTCACGCCCTCATTTTTCAACCAAATTGGTTGAAATTTTGGTCAAGTATTGTTCGACGAAGCCCGGACTTCGGTATTGCATTTCAGCGTGGTGGCTTAAAAATTAATTAATGACTTTGGTCATTAAAAATCGGAAAATTGTAAAAAAAATTAAAAATTTATCAAACGATCCAAATTTACGTTCATCTTATTCTCCATCATTTGCTGATTCCAAAAACATATACATATGTTATATTTGGATTAAAAACAAGCTCTGAAAATTAAATATATAAAAATTATTATCAAAAATAAATTGTCGAAATCAATTTAAAAACACTTTCATCTTATTCCTTGTCGGTTCCTGATTCCAAAAACATATAGATATGATATGTTTGGATTAAAAACACGCTCAGAAAGTTAAAACGAAGAGAGGTACAGAAAAGCGTGCTATCGTTCTCAGCGCAACTACTACCCCGCTCTTCTTGTCAATTTCACTGCCTTTGCCGTGAGCGGTGGACTGACGATGTGACGAGTATACGGTCTTGCTGCGTTGCATTGCGTTTAGTTTCATTCTGTGAGTTCGACAGCTACTTGACTAAATGTTGTATTTTCGCCTTACGCGACTTGTTTACATTTAGTCAAGTTATGACTAAATGTTTTAACATCGAGGGGGGAATCGAGACGAGGGTCGTGGTGTATGTGTGTGTGTGTGTGTGTGTGTGTGTGTGCGTGCGTGTAGAGCGATTCAGACTAAACTACAGGACCGATCTTTATGAAATTTTACATGAGAGTTCCTGGGTATGATATTCTCAGACATTTTTTTTTCATTTTTTTGATAAATGTCTTTGATGACGTCATATCCGGCTTTTCGTGAAAGTTGAGGCGGCATTGTCACGCCCTCATTTTTTAACCAAATTGGTTGAAATTTTGGTCAAGTAATCTTCGACGAAGCCCGGACTTCGGTATTGCATTTCAGCTTGGTGGCTTAAAAATTAATTAATGACTTTGGTCATTAAAAATCTGAAAATTGAAAAAAAAATTTTTTTTATAAAACGATCCAAATTTACGTTCATCTTATTCTCCATCATTTGCTGATTCCAAAAACATATAAATATGTTATATTTGGATTAACAACAAGCTCTGAAAATTAAATATATAAAACTTATTATCCAATTTGTTTTTCGAAATCAATTTAAAAACACTTTCATCTTATTCCTTGTCGGTTCCTGATTCCAAAAACATATAGATATGATATGTTTGGATTAAAAACACGCTCAGAAAGTTAAAACGAAGAGAGGTACAGAAAAGCGTGCTATCCTTCTCAGCGCAACGAATACCCCGCTCTTCTTGTCAATTCCACTGGCACTGCCTTTGCCACGGGCGGTGGAGTGACGATGCTACGAGTATACGGTCTTGCTGCGTTGCGTTGCGTTCAGTTTAATTCTGTGAGTTCGACAGCTACTTGACTAAATGTTGTATTTTCGCCTTACGCGACTTGTTTCTGGCATGTGAGCAAGACTAGCGTGGAAGGGTGGTATACCTTACCCCACACACAAGACTGGTCAGAGACTGTCAGCCTGACTGTTATTTCTGGCATGTGAGCAAGACTAGCGTGGAAGGGTGGTATACCTTACCCCAAACACAAGACTGGTCAGAGACTGTCTGCCTGACTGTTATTTCTGGCATGTGAGCAAGACTAGCGTGGAAGGGTGGTATACCTTACCCCACACACAAGACTGGTCAGAGACTGTCAGCCTGACTGTTATTTCTGGCATGTGAGCAAGACTAGCGTGGAAGGGTGGTATACCTTACCCCAAACACAAGACTGGTCAGAGACTGTCAGCCTGACTGTTATTTCTGGCATGTGAGCAAGACTAGTGTGGAAGGGTGGTATACCTTACCCCACACACAAGACTGGTCAGAGACTGTCAGCCTGACTGTTATTTCTGGCATGTGAGCAAGACTAGCGTGGAAGGGTGGTATACCTTACCCCACACACAAGGCTGGTCAGAGACTGTCAGCCTGACTGTTATTTCTGGCATGTGAGCAAGACTAGCGTGGAAGGGTGGTATACCTTATCCCACGCACAAGCCTGGCCAGAGACTGTCAGCCTGACTGTTATTTCTGGCATGTGAGCAAGACTAGCGTGGAAGGGTGGTATACCTTACCCCAAACACAAGACTGGTCAGAGACTGTCAGCCTGACTGTTTACAATAGAAGGTGTGTGTCTTGTATGGGTTTTCATGTTCTTGTTTTTGATTAAGTGTTTTATATTGGTATTATTCTCAACATAATATCAATTTATATATTCATTCATAAACTGAAAATAGTGTTTATTGTATCTATTTGTTGATTGTTCGTTTGTTTGTTTGCG
>NW_027126728.1:51279-86279 GCF_037325665.1 Littorina saxatilis | reverse complement strand
GAAACTGCAAGGACACGACGAAGAGACTGTTGAAGGCCTGCAGCAGCGGGCTGTCGTTGTCGGCTGCGTGCCACTGCAGGTCGACGAGGGTGTGGTAGGGGTTGGTCCTCACGACGAACAAAGCGTGGGACGATTCCATCTTCAGAGAGCTGGAGGCATTCAGGATGGTGTCCACCTCGCTCCATGGGATCATCAGTATCACGGCTGAAAGCACAGAAAAAGGAATAGCGATGAGTCAATAACATCGACATAATTATCCATTAATTAAACCAAACAAAATTACAAAATAAAAGATTACTCTAAAATAAAAAGTAAAGGACTGGTCAAGAAGATGTTGTTGTTTTTTCAAAGATGTTTTATTCAGGCAATTTTACAATTTGTCATGCAATGCATAGAAGTCAGATAATAATAGAGTGGATATGACGGATAAAAACATATTCAATACAACATACAATCAATTATAATAAGTGCTGTTCAACAAGGGTAAAATATGAAGCCCACTTCAGCCTACATTTTCCATAATTCAATTCTGTACAGTGGATATGTTTATTAATCCTGTTCCTTTAAAAAAAAAATCCGTCGCGATATAACCCTTCGTGGTTGAAAACGACGTTAAACACCAAATAAAGAAAGAAAAAAAAAGTTCAATGTTGGCTTTACTTTATTCATTCTACATTTGTATACAAAATGTTTGCCTTGCAATAAAATACAATCAAAACCTTCATCAGTGTTTGTTATGCCGTCTTGTCCAAATAATACAAGTGTGGGGTTTAGCTCAAGCCTGCTGCAGTTCAAACATTTTTCTTTCATATACTGTTTAAGGTTGTTCCAAAAGGTTTGAACAAATTCACACTGCCATAAATAATGAATAATTGTGTCTCTTTCCGAATTGCAAAAATTGCACAGGTTACTAGTTGTTACCCCCATACTCTTTAAAATAGAGTGTGTAACCAGAATTCAGTAAAGAAGTTTTCGTCGTGGAGGCTTGTTGCTACAATTGTCCTTGCGTCAGCTTTTAAACACAACGGGTGAGCAGCGTTCATGGCCAGGACCCTGTTGTAGCACGTGCATCGAAGTTTTTGTCCTGGCATGTTTTGCATCGATTTCTTCGGTCTTTAACCCCCTCCCCCCCCCCTCAAAAAATCAGAATCTGTCAACGTGTTTACCATGGTGCAATAACACTGTTTGCCGAAGCATTAGAGACCCTGAGAAAAAATAATAAGCCAAGCAGGGTTAACATACACAAGTTTGTACGCATTTGTCTTTTGCGGATAACTGAGCTTTGAAGAAGACACTGGCAAAAACACAAGCATAACCCATTTGAGAATTTGCTTTTTATTGATCGCCTATTAACGTTCAAAGTGAATCCCCAAAGTCTGCGATGGATGTTATTGTTTGAACGCGAAAACAATTTAAAAAAGAAGTGTGTATTAACAAATAGAAAAACGCTTCAAGAGCATTGTGTCCTCTTCTCAGCTGCAATACCGCGCAGAGAACTACAATATCATATTGATTACTTTACAACACGGGTTTGAATGCGGGTTTGAAATATGTATGTGTCACGGTAGAACCAGCGATCTGGTAGGATCGGCTATCGTACCGGTACAATTGCCGATCGGACTTTGTCCCGGTACAACTGCCGATCAATGTTTTTACAATGAAAATCGGGTGTTCTACCAAAATAAGCTGGTAGAAACTCGGATCGGCAGTTGTACTGGGACAAAGTCCGATCGGCAATTGTACCGGTACGATAGCCGATCCTAACAGTACAACTGCCGATCGGACTTTGTCCCGGTACAACTGTCGATCAATGTTTCATTTGTACCGGTACGATAGTCGATCCTACCAGATCGCTGGTTCTACCGTCACATATGTGAAGTGGAACTATTATGATGGTATTAAGGATATGAATCTTGAGTAAGGATACAAAATTAGAAAGATGAGTTATTTTGACCAAGTGGTACTTAGAGGGGCATTCAGTCAAATTTCACCATTTGCAACAAAATCTAAATCCTTTATTATCCCAATATAAAAGCATTCCCATTATCATTTAAAATTAAAATCCATAACCTATGATGACGTATTCGTGCAAGTGGTCGATTGTGGATGACACTTTGTTGAACAAGGAAGTCTTATGGCACCATGCTTTGAAATGGCCACCAAGTTCACAGCGCTCACCCTTCTCCAAACTAAGAGCTGAGAGAATTTTCTGGTACTTTGCTTGGTCAATGCTAAATGTAAGGCGGTTCTTTTCAGATAACCGCGCAACATATTCGTCATACAGTTCGTAAAACTTCCTCTTCTGTTCCTCTTCCATCGTTGTCATTTGCAGAAGTGAAAAGTCAAGTATGCGCTGCCTTTTGACAGTGACAAGACATTTTAGCTCGTCGTGAACTATTCTCATACGCTGAACGGCTGAACATTTGTTGACAGTGACAAGACATTTTAGCTCGTCGTGAACTATTCTCATACGCTGAACGGCTGAACATTTGTTGAAACATTGATCGACAGTTGTACCGGGACAAAGTCCGATCGGCAGTTGTACTGGTAGGATCGGCTATCATACCGGTACATTTGCCGATCGGACTTTGTCCCGGTACGACTGTCGATCAATGTTTTTACAATGAAAATCGGGTGTTCTACCAAAATAAGCTGGTAGAAACTCGGATCGGCAGTTGTACCGGGACAAAGTCCGATCGGCAATTGTACCGGTACGATAGCCGATCCTACCAGATCGCTGGTTCTACCGTGACATATGTCACCACTCATTACGAAACTGCAGTATAACGCCGTCTTTTCCAATCTCTTACAATTGGTAAATGACAGAAGAAGCAATGCCAAACGCATTATACCACAGAGCTCTCTATTTGTCTGTCTGTCTGTCTGTCTGTCTGTCTGTCTGTCTGTCTGTCTGTCTGTCTGTCTGTCTGTCTGTCTGTCTCTTGCTTGCTGATTGCCTTATTAATTTCGATTTTGCTTATTATTTTGTCATTGTGTTGTTTGTTTGCTTATTTGTCCTTTTTTCTACCTGTTTATCGTTTTTTGAATTTTGTATTAGATGTAAAGACTGGTTGTAAGAAAAGACGTAGCCTGAAACCTCTATCCTTGAAAAATAAAGTTCCATCAACATCTCTCTCTCTCTCTCTCTCTCTCTCTCTCTCTCTCTCTCTCTCTCTCTCTCTCTCTCTCTCTCTCTCGCTCTCTCTCTCTCTCTCTCTCTCTCGCTCTCTCTCTATAGCAACAGTTTGTTTGCGTTCGTAAGCTCACTGTATCAAATATTGTGTACATTTGTAGGCCAGCTACATACACCGGTTTGCTTCCCTAAATGTTATACTGGCAAACGAATATAGACTTCCCGAAAACGTACGTATTTCAGCCCTTCACATCCTCGCCTCACCCTACCCGCTCAACCAACCGATTCCCCGTTTGCTCTCAAAGTCATCCGCCAATCCTTAAAATGCGCCCTTTTCTTCACTTCATCGCAATCTCACTGAGAACCCAGAAGAGAGGATGTGTCTTTCAACTCGTCAAGGAGCATCTGGCTGGAGTTTATCGCATCATTTGGCTGAGTTGCAAGCTCCCATCGTTTTCTGCTTCGTTGGGCAAAGTCTTTTGACAAGATTTGCGAAAGCCATTCGACGGTTCCCACCTCCCCACCCCCCCTCCTCCTCCTTCCCTGGTCCCCATTCCTGCTTCTTTGAAATCTGGACAAAGTTCACGCACAGTTCGACAACTGTTGGGGCAATTGTGCTTTGATCACGTGCGAACAAGGCTAATTTTACACTTGCATAATTATGCTCTGGGACAGAGACTGACTGACAAAAAAGGCTGACGCAAGTGTGTACGCTCGAGAAAAGGTCATTTGCACGTGCACACTAACTGTGATAGAGACCTTGACAGTGACACACAGACAAACGCACGCACGAACGCACGCACGTATACACGCACGCACACACACACGCACGATCGCACGCACACACACACACACACACACACACACACACACACACAGACACACACACACACACACACACACACACACACACACACACACACAAACACATACACACACAAACACTGACAAGGACAGGGGGAGAAGAAAATACAAAGTAGAAGCCTTCTCTCTTTCCACTCGCGACCTCTTTTTATATTTAGTCAAGTTTTGACTAAATATTTTAACATCGACGGGGAATCGAGACGAGGGTTGTGGTGTGTGTGTGTGTGTGTGTGTGTGTGTGTGTGTGTGTGTGTGTGTGTGTGTGTGTGTGTGTGTGTGTGTGTGTGTGTGTAGAACGATTCCAAGACAAGTGCGTGTAGAACGATTCCAAGACAACTACTGGACCGATCTTAATTAAAGAAACTTCACATGAGAGTTTCTGGGTATAATATCCCCAGACCATTTTTTCTTTTTGTAAATTATCGTATTATTATTATTATTATTATTTAAGTTATTGAGACACCACAGTGCGCTAAGAGATTTATAGAGCAAATTGAGAAAATGAATTATTGAACGAAGCGCTGAGTTCAATAATTATTTTCAAGATTTGCTCTATAAATCTCTTAGTGCACTGTGATTGTTTCAATGACGATATTGTCAGTAACGACAATAGATTAGAACGTTTTAAAAAGCACATTTTTCTGCCAGCGTTTGGATAAATTGTGGACAGGTCGAGTTAGATATACTTTTGTGTGTGTCGGCTTTGCACATTTCGGGGGTATTGACGGTTTCATCGCCGACCATGCATTTTACGATTTGATTACCCTCTGTACCGTTTCATCGATTAGCAACTAACATTATGAGTTACAGTTGAGCGATAGGTACCCGTTAGCATATAGTTTCACTTAAGTATTAATTATTGGTATAAAAAACAACATGTACCGAAATGTTTTATGCTCCCCCAAAAAATGAACGACCCCCACGCAACAGTGGCGTCCCCTGAAGTCAAACGACTCAAAGTGACACGTTCGTTCCCTCATTCGCAAAAAATAAAGTTGGCTTGTTATTTCTCGCTATGTACCTGCATTCATCTGGGAGGTTGGTGCTATGATTACATGGTAAGAATGCTTTGAAGCCTCCGCGTGTTCTGTTTACATCGTAGTTGTCTTGAAATATGCAAAAACCGTTCGTTTCAGTCCTGAACTGATGGTGTCGTCTGCTACATATACGAGTAGGACAGTCTATTGAATCAGTCGACTTCCAAATGCTGCTTTGTCCAGCTCGAAATCTGTCAGAAAAAAACCCTTCTGCTTTTAGCCGCGGGAAATTTTAGGGTCAAGCATCATTGTTTGGTAATGTGGAGACGATAACCTACATGCCACTAACACAGCGGCTGAGAAGAATCTTCGCAAGTCGAAATAAGAGGCTCAGATTCACTGTGGCACAGGCGCATGACATCTGTCGAAAAAAAAACACTTCTGCTTTTAGCCGCGGGAAATTTAGGGTCAAGCATCATTTGGTAATGTGGAGAAGATAAGCTACACGTCACTAAAACGGAGGATGAGAAAAATCTTCTCAAATCAAAAGAAGGGGCACAGCCTCGCTTTGGAAAGGGGCGGAAGAATACGCTCTCTGGAAAAGTTAACAGTTTTAAGCGCATTGCCATTAGCCAATCAACTGTTTCACATCAGTCATGTGACACCAGTACTTACTGACAATTATTATTATAAGTATAACATGTATCAGATAATTACACAATGTATCAAATAAGTACAGACTCTATCAAATAAATATGTATGGAATAAGCACATGAGTTCACTGAACCATTATGAAAAGCAGTGAGTGCAAACCACAAGATAAGTACCGTCGAGCAGGTCATTAAAGACAAAACTAATGGAACCCATTATACTCGACTGAAGAGAAACATTAATTTTCCATCAAATACTCATCCTGGTCAGCACGAAGAGGGTGTGTTCATTAAACCAAATCTTTAAAAAGAACGGCTCGTCAGAGATAGGCTTATTTGTCATATAAAAATGTTCTAAGCGTTAAAAAGGACACACAAGAAAATGATAGAAACGATCGTGTAAGACTATTACAGTTCCAGTTGGACTTTTTTTTAAAGGTGTCTTGAAAAATCATGCTTGGACACTTATGTTTATAATTGCCCCTGTCAGACAGTGTCAGTATGTCTGTTTTTATGTCTCCGTCTCTATCTTTTTCTGACTGTCTGACCCCCCACCCCCGCTCTCTCTCTCTCTCTTCAGCTCTTCAGCATATTATGCATTTGATTTTGTGAATAACTACATATGTATGCTCTTCATGCATGGCAGCATACATCATCATCATCATCATCATCATCATCATCATCATCATCATCATCATCATCATCATCATCATCGTCGTCGTCGTTGTCGTCGTCATCATCGTCATCGTCATCGTCATCATTATCATCACATGTTTATTTTTCCCACCTCTTTTTGTTGTTAAACTTTTTTATAATTTTATTTCATCACTGTGTGTCTGTGCGTCCCAAGGACAGATTGTAAGAAAAGGCATAGCCTTATATCTTAATCCTTGTAAAATAAAGTTCAATTCAATTCAATTCAGTTAGTTTTTCCATGCTTAAAAAGAAAATCACATAAATAACAAATTTGCTTTTTACACTGAGAAAAAAAGAAGAAACATTTAGTTTCCGTAGCTATCTGCGTCAGCAGAATAAACACTGATCTGCTCACGGTCAACAATCGTTTTCTTTGAGGACATGTAGGCCTTAATGACCGGGTCACAGAAAAATAAATGTGTTTACTCTGAACAGAAGTAACACAGTTTGAAACGGGAGGATCGCAAATTCAATCAATCAATCAATCAATATGAGGCTTATATCGCGCGTATTCCGTGGGTACAGTTCTATTAAGCGCCGGGATTTTTTGAATTTTTTGAATTTTTTTTTAATGCAATTTATATCGCGCACATATTCAAGGCGCAGGGATTTATTTATGTCGTGTGAGATGGAATTTTTTTTTTACACAATACATCACGCATTCACATCGGCCAGCAGATCGCAGCCATTTCGGCGCATATCCTACTTTTCACGGCCTATTATTCCAAGTCACACGGGTATTTTGGTGGACATTTTTATCTATGCCTATACAATTTTGCCAGGAAAGACCCTTTTGTCAATCGTGGGATATTTAACGTGCACACCCCAATGTAGTGTACACGAAGGGACCTCGGTTTTTCGTCTCATCCGAAAGACTAGCACTTGAACCCACCATGCACCTAGGTTAGGAAAGGGGGGAGAAAATTGCTAACGCCCTGACCCAGGGTCGAACTCGCAACCTCTCGCTTCCGAGCGCAAGTGCGTTACCACTCGGCCACCCAGTCCAAATTAGGACCAATTTCCTCGCCGAGAATAAGTCTGATGTCCCCGTCGGTCATTGCGTCCCACGCTCAGAGGAACATCATCTCCGGATTACAAGTTTGAAGAGAGCATGCCATTTTTGGTATCGTGTTTCCGTGCCGTCCCCTTCCCCAGCACCACCCACCCACCTCACCACCACCACCCTTCATACCCTGGCGACCTCAACACTTCTTTCGATGTCAAACCAACAAGGATCCTGATCTTGAGCTGTTGACGCTAAAATAGGTATTGGTTTAAACTAGCCTACATTCCTTCTCGAGTGAGCGATACACCAACAAGTAATTGTTATATATCATTTGTTACCTAGATTCATAATATATATTATGTTCGTTTAACATTCTTGAATTTCCAATTAAAATTGAAAAAGTGAACAACAGATTCAAACATGATAACATCACATTCTTGATCATTTGAAGTATGCGTCTATGGATAATAATAATAATAATAATAATAATAATAATAATAATAATAATAATAATAATAATTGTCAGTAAGTACTGGTGTCACATGACTGATGTGAACCAGTTGATTGGCTAATGGCGATGCGCTTAAATCTGTTAGCGCACTCTTGGAGTGCGTATTCTTACGCCCTTTGCCAAAGCGAGACTGTACTCTCATCCTCAGAATTAATTAATGACATGTAGCTTATATTCTTCACTTTACCAAAAAATAACCATACATTTCCTGCAGCTCAAAGCAGAAGTTTTTTTTCCTGACAGACGCAGGCGCCTGTGCCACAGTTGAGCCCACTGATCTAAAAATAGAAGCGGCTGTATCTCTTCCACAAATGGTCTCTTCTCGTTTTGACTTGCAAAGATTCTTCTCATATGCCGTGTTAGTGGCATGTAGCTTATTAACCAACCACATTACTAAACAAGGAACTTAGTCGATAAATATCGACAGGGGGCCGACAAATGGTTTAAATGTGAAATGTGTGTATATGGGTGTGGGTTTGAAACAAACAAACAAACCAACCCATGTGAACCCCGGGCCGCAGGCCTTCGATGTAGTGATTGAAAAAACAAGTCGCGTAAGGCGAAAATACAACATTTAGTCAAGTAGCTGTCGAACTCACAGAATGAAACTGAACGCAATGCCATTTTTCAGCAAGACCGTATACTCGTAGCATCGTCAGTCCACCGCTCATGGCAAAGGCAGTGAAATTGACAAGAAGAGCGGGGTAGTAGTTGCGCTAAGAAGGATAGCACGCTTTTCTGTACCTCTCTTTGTTTTAACTTTCTGAGCGTGTTTTTAATCCAAACATATCATATCTATATGTTTTTGGAATCAGGAACTGACAAGGTTAATTTAAAGTGTTTTTAAATTGATTTCGAAAATTTAATTTTGATAATAATTTTGATATATTTAATTTTCAGAGCTTGTTTTTAATCCAAATATAACATATTTATATGTTTTTGGAATCAAAAAATGATGGAGAATAAGATGAACGTAAATTTGGATCGTTTTATACATTTTTATTTTTTTTTTACAATTTCCAAAGTCATTAATTAATTTTTAAGCCACTAAGCTGAAATGCAATACCGAAGTCCGGGCTTCGTCGAAGATTACTTGACCAAAATTTCAACCAATTTGGTTGAAAAATGAGAGCGTGACAGTGCCGCCTCAACTTTCACGAAAAGCCGGATATGACGTCATAAAAGACATTTATCAAAAAAATGAAAAAAACGTCTGGGGATTTCATACCCAGGAACTCTCATGTCAAATTTCATAAAAATCGGTCCAGTAGTTTACTCTGAATCGCTCTACACACACACACAGACAGACAGACAGACAGACAGACACACACACATACACCACGACCCTCGTCTCGATTCCCCCCTCTACGTTAAAATATTTAGTCAAAACTTGACTAAATATAAAAAGGATGTTCTCAAATGGTTCAATTCTCATTTGGTCTGATTCTCAATTGGTACCGGTATACTCCCCCCCCTGGCCGCAGGCCTAGGATTAAAATTGTATAGACACTGACCTTCTTCCCAGGGGTCATTGACCCAGTTTTAGCTATGAGAGGTGGTTCCCCTTTTATATCTGAGAGAGGAAACACTTCCTGCACCCGGGTCAGTGACCGAGTTTAACCTATGGGGAGTTTAACCTATGGGGCGGTCTCTTTGATGTCTTGAGAGGAAACTTGGCCAGGGTAGTACATGCACCAGAACTGGTGGACACCATGCACAAACATGAAATCGAAGCAGTTTGCTTGAGGGAACGGTCGTCAGCAACTCAAACTTCTCTGTTTTCTTTTTTTAAGAAAATCTGACTTTCTTTGTGGCCCCCTGACTCCGCCCCCCTCCCTCTGTAAGGACCCCCCTCCATAAGGACCGATTTTTGTCAACATTTTCAAGGTCGCTAGAGAAGGGTTCCACTGTATGACCTAACCGCTACTGGCAGACGGCCTCAATCTTCACGCGCATAGACGAGATTAATAGGTGCTTGGTTTTGGTATTTTGAATTACATTACATTAAACCTTTGTTGGGCTTCATGGTCATGGCAACAGCCATAATAATATTACATGATGTATAATATTATATTTCAGCATATGTGAATTACATGTCATCATACCAAACTGTCATACATTTTTATTCCTACATTATTCTGATTGATCACAACCAAACCTACTATCATTGGACACATCCAAATGCAAGCGCCTGTTCTTGACAATTTCCCTCTGATCTAAATATAAAATCAGTGCAATTTCCTGGGTCGGGCTTTGCCACAGACACTCACGGTTTGGCCTGTAGGTAAAATGTACAATGTATTTTCTGATTTGTGCACAAAAGCTTTTTTTCTTTTTTCTTTTTTTAACATAACAATGTTTAATGTCACTGTATGTTTAAAAGACCATGGTCACATTTGTTAAACAAATGTTAAATTAGAAAATAAATAACATTTTGGTTCATGATTTTTTCCTACACCTGTGCTAAAAATAAGAAATAAAAATGTCGGTATATAAGTCACTCAAATACAGCAAAGTATGAATGGGTTGAGTTTGTTGCGGTTGACCCTGCACAGGTCGACCTAAGATGTTTTTGTTGAACAATTTTGCCGTCACCCCTCCCATAGGGTGACGTATTTCACAACTTCCTGTGTTACACAGACTCAGTGATGACCAATTTTGCCTTCACCCCTCCCATAGGGTGACGGATTTCACAACTTTCTACTGATGAACAAGGTTGCCTTCATCCCTCCCATAGGGTGACGGATGTCACAACTTCCTGTGTACACAAACTGATGACGTATTTCACAACAAAATGGCGCTGCCCATGGTCAACCTCGAAACCATCCGTATGAATGGGGGCCTCCTGGCCCCCATAATGATGAGTTAGTGTAAAATTCCCAGCGGCAAACAGAAAACACAAGTGTTATTCCGATAACGTATCAGCTAGACTCTGTTATAGTAGACTACACTGAAATACGACTGCATCAGTTCAGTAAATGAATGGTTTCCGAATTATTATTTCAAGGCAACAACAATCGGAATCGAAAACGTGTAGAGTTAAGAACGTTCTTACCATGTATAAAACTTATTACCAGCTTGCCTCATGCGTGCAAGCGAGCAATTGTTGTTTTTGAAAATTTAATGAGACAGCAGTGCAGTGCCGTGGTTCGATTGCCCTAGCCGCCTAGCAGATGACATAAACCCCGCAGCAAATTAACATGTTGTGCAAATGTGAACAAACAAACGATGGGGACATAATACGTGTAGGGTTCACAGCATTCTTACGGTTCATACATATAGTACCAGTCTCCCCGATGAGTGAAGATACAACACGAGAAACATGCCACATTTACTTTGAAAATGTGCTAACCGTGGCCTCGGAGTCAATTCAAGGGGCAACACTCTGCACAGTCAATCTGTCGAAGCACGATGAAGGTTTCGAATCGCAAATAACTAAGAGCACAGTCCTTTTTCCGAGTTTAAATGAGGTCTCTATGAAAGATCATCACTTTTTAGCTTAACGCTACACTGGAATTTACCAACAGAAATTAAAACAAGAGTTTGCGTGTGACGAAAGCACGACACACTTGAGACACCCCACACAAAAGTAGATATGACACAAACCTGACCACACAGTTACGCCTATTCAAATGCGCGTTGCAAAATGTGCGTGTTGTATCTTCTTTTTTCTCTGGCGGTACCGACAATATCGTTATTGCAACAATCCCAGTGCACTAAGGGATTTATAGAGCAAATCTCGAAAATAATTATTGAACTCAGCGCTATGCGCTTCGTTCAATAATAAATTTTCTCGATTTGCTCTATAAATCCCTTAGTGCACTGGGATGTCTCAATAACAGTACTTAAATAATAATAAAACATTCATTTATAGTGCTGTTCACCGCCAAATGGCAGTCTCATGGCACTTTACATTAGACATTAAAATTTAACATTTTACATATACAAAGTTTTCTCGTAAGAAATAACATACAAGCAATAAAAACAATTCATAGACAACGACCACTTATAGTTATATAAGATAATCTATAAAAAAATTTAAAAGATGAAAAAAGAAAAGGATAAGTCATGTTTACTCTGAAAAAAAGAGAAGACAACAACGGTTCCATGTTGACCTGCTTCAGCCTCTCCAGGTCTGACCAGATGTTGAAGGAGATGAGAGCACCCTCCACTTGGGCACAGACCAACAATCACCAGCCTCTTTGCCTTTTCCTGTGGACATTCCTTCAACTAATTCCATTTTGCAACTGACTCATCAATTTCTAAAACTAAAACAGGAAAAAAAAGTACTCTGCCGTTTTGTATGGTTCTACTCCAAATGGAAGGGTGCCTTTTCCGATCCCAGTATCAGTGTGGTCATTGCAGTGACAGATATGCTGGGTGCTAGGGTCAACACATCCTATAAAACAACTCAGATATTGGAAGAAACGGCAAGGATAGACAGAGACAGACAAACAGACAGACAAAACGAGACAAAGAGAGAAGTGGGTCAATAGAGGAGCAGACAAAGGCAAAAAGACGAGGCAATGATTTTGATGGAACTACATTTCTGGTAAAATGTAGAAACCAGGCAGACGACTTTTACGAGGTTCAACGGCGTACACTTCAATTAGGTATCATCAGACACAATTTACGTATCCCCGCACGCCCACTTACCACGCCCACTTACCACGCCCCCCAAACCCACTCCATTCCCGTGTCTTAATTACGATCCTTCCTGGAAACACACACACACACACACACACGCGCATGCATGCAGGCAGGCAGGCAGGCACGCACGCACGCACACACAAGCACGCACACGCACGCACACACACACAAACACACGTATGCACGCACGCAAACACACATTCTGTCTATCTCTCTATCTCACTCGCTCTATCTCTCTTTCTCTCGATCCTTGAGTACTTTGAAGATCATTCATTAATGTATGTATTCTCTTTTACGCCCTCCTTATCTCTCTCTCTCTCTCTCTCTCTCTCTCTCTCTCTCTCTCTCTCTCTCTCTCTCTCTCTCTCTCTCTCTCTCTCTCTCTCTCTCTCTCTCTCTCTCTGTTTCTTTCGACTCCCTCGACCATCCCCCCTCCATCTTTCTCTTGCACCCATCCCCATCCCCCCTCTCCCTCGCTGTCCACCAACCAAGCCCTCCATCCCTCTCTCTCTCCGTCACCCTTCATCTCTCTCTCTCTCTCTCTCTCTCTCTCTCTTTCTCCTTCCCTCCCTCCCTCCCTCCCTCTTTTCTTTCTCATTGCACGACCTAACCACAAGGTCTTCTTTCCCCCAATCCCCTCCCGTCTGCTCCTCCTTTCCCACTTTAGAACACGCTTAGTTAACAAGCTACAATATTTTCCAGATCAGTTCCGCCATGTCAGTTGTGCTCAGCCAATCTAATCCCCGCAGAGACGGCAGACCTGTTTGCGGCAGGTGTCCCAATGTGGCTAAAAGCACAAACGAGCAAGCCGTTCCCGTAGATTACTGGAACAACGGGAATCGCTTTCGCAAGGATGCACCTAGAATAGAAGTATGTATTGAGTGCATTTTCCCGACGCCACATTCTGCGTTGTATACTGGTTTGACCTTCAAGTGCCTCTAACAAAAAATCCCTTTTACCTCCGTTGCCCACATTTATTTATTATTTGAGCGGCGATCACGTGACCCAATATTAAAGGAATCTTTGATCTAAAAAGTGTGCCAGATAGACAATTTGAGTGCCTTTTGTTGCATAAAAGGTTTGGAAGAAATGTCACAGGAATGAATGCTTAAGTTGGTGAATAGACGTTGTTGCAAATAATATTTTGCACAGTTTAAAAATAAGAGCATTTGCACAGAGACGCTAATGGCGTCGAATGGCCACAGTTATACATAGCCGGCAGAATGAAGTATGTTGTGTCCATGGTTACCATAAAGCACCTTCAAGCACCTAAACAATACCGTTGCTTGCAAAGAAAGGAGGTACATATCGTGACGGCAAAGCTTTACGGTCGTGACTTCGGAGTTAGTAATTAAGATTATGATGATGATGGATGATGCTATTTTAAAGATGCTGCTTCGCTCCGAACACTGTTTAAGCAACGATGTGTCTTTCTATAGAAGATAAGGATTATAAACAGTCAAAACATTTACACATTGACCACACGTATATTTAGTGTTGCCAAATACTGTGGCAACAGTTCGAAAGTCAAAAGGTCCAAATCATTAGAATTCGCGCGTTTCTCCTGTTTTGCTGTTGTTGTTGTTTTTATGGGTTTTTTTTTCTGGTGGTGGTGTTATTGTTTATTAAAATGTTTGTTAGCTTTTGTTATTATTTGTATATAGCTCTGCCGTGTATTGGCAGAAGGCAGTTAGTCCAAAGGTCAAAATGAGATTATCGTATTATATTGCATAGAAAACAAAGGCGCATCTTTTGTCACAATTTCGAAGTTATGCGATCACTTATTATTGATTTTTTAAAGAAGTAAGTCCACATACATTTTTTTTATCAAATGAAAACATTGGCAAATGGAAGCAAGTCCATGGACTTGTTGGTTTTCAGCTTTGCACTGGACTTGCTTCCTTGCCAGCATCATGACGTGAATGCATGTTTCATTGCTCTCTGTTCTCGCCATTTCTCACTTGAACACCTCTGTCTAGTTCGAGAAATTGACAAGTTTTCGCGACAACAGAAACACTTCAAATATCATTTACTCTGCTTTATGCAACTTTTTTTTTCAGAGACAGGGACCTTGTTGTTTTTTAGGTCTTGAAACGAAAAGCTGATATGAACTGCTTGCCTAAGACTGCCTGACTTAGGACCATACCTCAGGGACAGATTTTTTATTTCCTTCATGTCAAGAACATAATATTCTCATCATTTTTGCCGCTGTTTGAGTGGTTTTCAAACACGCAATGTGCTCATTATCTCGTCTTCATTTTTTCCGCACCCCTTCGCCCCTCCCCCACCATTATTCTCCGAAATATCAGAAAGTAATAACAGGGTTGCCTAGAGAAATGGAGTTGTAAAAATAATTAGACTTTCTTTGTTAATCTGTAAGTCTCAAGACCACAGAGATCTGGACCGGACCGTTCCCATCTGATGTAATATCATTATGTCGTTCCGAATTCACCGAATGGGTAGCTTTTTCTTCGTTACCACGTTGCATTTCTGCAAAGTAATATAGTTTGCGCAAAATCGGCAAGCATTTGCTAAATTAGACGGAAGAAAGTGACAGCGGAATAAAACAAGTGGCAGAAAAAGACCATATTAGTTCAATTACGTTTTTGACTATGTTCACACACTTGCACTGATTGACTGAATTTTTAAACCACACTTCCAGCGACTTGAATTTGTTTTAGGACGGATTGAAAGGAACGACCGAGTCGGAAACCTTAGAATCATTAGTAGACAAAGTTCAGTTCAGTTCCCTCCCTCTCCCCAGTTTAAAAAAAAGACAATCTGGAAGGCACGTTCGAGCTTGGAATCTTATAATCCTTCATAAATAAAGATCAATTTAGTTCTCTCTCTCTCTCTCTCTCTCTCTCTCTCTCTCTCTCTCTCTCTCTCTCTCTCTCTCTCTCTCTCTCTCTCTCTCTCTCTCTCTCTCTCTCTCTCTCTCTCTCTCTCTCTCTCTCTCTCTCTCATCTGCTTTTTTTTAAAGACTGACTGGAAGGAACGGCTCAGCCTGATATGTATCTTATTATACTCAGTTACACCCACCCCCCCCCCCCTTCTCTCTCTCTCTCTCTCTCTCTCTCTCTCTCTCTCTCTCTCTCTCTCTCTCTCTCTCTCTGTCATCGACAGCTCACCGTCCCCTTCTTTATCCCCCACACCACTCCCCCATTCCTCATAACAACACACTATCAATAGCACGAGTCAATCGTCCAAGTATCCTCTCGCTCGGAGACAATACAGCGCAACCCTAGGTGCGCTGTAAGCTATTTACTACCAGAGGTAGTCCCGGTAGACGGCTATTAACCGACGCACCAGAAGGTTTCGCAATTGAAGGATCCGGCCTTGGACTCCCAAGCGGATTGGAATTTCATTATGAAATTGATTCGACGTTCTTGGAGAGACGCTTGCGAGGTGAATAGGTTTTCTTAGCCCCCAGCATAATTCCCCTTCTTACAGAACTATGAATGAGGGCTGTTTTTGTGTGTATATAGCGTTATGCAAGGTATCTCAGAACTCAGTTTAGAAGGCCGTACATCACTGTCCCAATATGGTTGCACTTCCGCGTGTTGCTCATAGCAATGTATTTTAGATGTGAATTTGAAAGGCCCTTATATGTGACTTGTTGAACGAGTATGGACAATGGTACAATGTTTTAGTATATGTCCATTGCAACGTATCTCTCGGATGTTTTAAAAGGCCCTTGTATGCGACTGATTGAAAAAGTAGAGTGGTACTCTTTTAGTGTGTGTCACTTGCAACATATCTCTGAAATAGTTTGAATATGTGACTTACTGAAGCAATCCAGTGGTGCCCTCAAAATGGGCCAATTGTAAGTTCAAAGCTGAACCTGAGAATATCTGACAAAAGCGGATTTTTTCTGAGAGAGAAACTCTTAAGGCGGAGATAAACGTCTCCGTCTTGTTCTGTTTGTTCTTGTTCTTCTTGTTCTTGTTCTTCCTGTTCCTGTTCTTGTTCTTGCTCTTCTTCGTCGTCTTCTTGTTCTTCTTGTTCTTCTTCTTCCTGTTCTTCTTCTTGTTCTTCTTGTTCTTCTTCTTCTTTTTTCCTGTTCTTCTTGTTCTTCCTGTTCTTCTTCTTCTTGTTCTTGTTGTTCTTGTTCTTGTTCTCGTTCTTGCTCTTCTTCTTCTTCGGGATACGGACACTCCAGTCTCTGCGATATGGGTTAAAGTGCCCCGCAGGCATACAGGCTGCCGTAGAGGTTTTGGGCCACGGGGGTGGGGTCTGGCCAGTTCCTCTTTCTGAGCGCCTTGTGGAGCGGGCAGGACTGCACCACATGTTCAGCAGGATCTCTCTCTTCCTCTCTTTTCTCGCTCCCTCTCTCGCTCTCTCTCTCGCTCTCATACTCCCTCGTCCCTCTTCTCTCTCTTCCGTTTACCTTTCTAATTAAGAGTGCGTACGTGATATTCGTATAAATAAAACACTCGCCAAAAAACAACAACAACAATACACGCACATTCCCATCCTGCTTTCAAGATAATTAGTCGGTTTCGTCGACCAGACCCACACGACAAAATGTCAAGGTAATATTGACCAAGGAGATATTCTTTCTTTCTTTATTTGGTGTTTAACGTCGTTTTCAACCACGAAGGTTATATCGCGACGGGGAAAGGGGGGAGATGGGATAGAGCCACTTGTTAATTGTTTCTTGTTCACAAAAGCACTAATAAACAAGAAGAGCAAACGCTCGATCGAGTCACTTTCGCAGTTCTGAATATTATATGAGGCATCAGATGGACAGGAAGAAATTGCTATTCACAACACAATGAGTCACGTTCACATAAAATTTGAGCCCGGTCACTTTTATAGTTTCCGAGAAAAGCCCAACGTTAAGTTGTGTGTTGCCGAACAGAAAAGGCTAGTTATCTCCCTTGTTTTTCTGATAACGTTCGTAAAAGGCTACAGATGTAAATACTTTGATGTAAAGAATAATCCTACAAAGTTTCAATCACATCCGATGAACTTTGTCAAAGATATAAAATGTCTAATTTTTCCTTTGACGCTGACCTGTGACCTTGAAAAAGGTCAAAGGTCAACGAAACCATCGTTAAAGTGTAGAGGTCATTGGAGGTCACGACTAAACAAAATATGAGCCCGATCGCTTTGATAGTTTCCGAGAAAAGTTTGTCAAAGATATAAAATGTCTAATTTTTCCTTTGACGCTGACCTGTGACCTTGAAAAAGGTCAAAGGTCAACGAAACCATCGTTAAAGTGTAGAGGTCATTGGAGGTCACGACTAAACAAAATATGAGCCCGATCGCTTTGATAGTTTCCGAGAAAAGTCCAACGTTAAGGTGGTGTCTACGGACGGCCGGCCGGACGGCCGGCCGGCCGGACAGACTAACACTGACCGATTACATAGAGTCACTTTTTCTCAAGTGACTCAAAAAATTGCTCCAGGGGCTTGCAACGTAGTACAATATATTACCTTACTGGGAGAATGCAAGTTTCCAGTACAAAGGACTTAACATTTCTTACATACTGCTTGACTAAAATCTTTACAAACATTGACTATATGCTATACAAGAAACACTTAACAAGGGCAAAAGGAGAAACAGAATCCGTTAGTCGCCTCTTACGACATGCTGGGGAGCATCGGGTAAATTCTTCCCCCTAACACGCGGGGGGTCCAAGGAGATATAGCCTGAAGGAAACTCTTAGGGGCTTTTTATTAAGCTGGGTATTTGCTCGAAGCCAATACTCACCGATCTCTAATCCCCCGTACCGTACGATTCGCAAAACAAAATATTATGCTGACAGACGGAAAGTATCAATCAAATGATTAGTACGCTGGTCTGGTTCGTCTTCAGTTAGTATTGTCTGATATTGGTCATGTGGGCTGTACATTCAGGATCGATATATTTGTCATTGTTGAAAAGTAGTCGTGAACACAGCGGAGTCCCTCAAGATCAACTCACACCCGTACCCTCAACACCTAACTCACAGACGTACTTACACTTGTATCCCCCTAAATGTCCAGGTCCTCCCCTCGCAACCCCCAAGGACCCCCCTTCCCCTGCCTTACCCCCCCCCCCCCCTTCATATCTTGATTGTCGTCGTTCGTTTTGAAATTCAAATGGTGTTTTTTTGCTCTTTTTTGTACCAACGAGTACAGTCAGAGAATAAAAAAACAAGACATACGCAAACACGCACACCACAATCACCACCCCACCCCACACACACACACACACACACACAGACACACACACACACACACACACACACACACACACACACATAGGTGGTTTTACAGTCATTTGGGGTCGGCTGTGTATCAAAATGCCATCTTGCTCAAAACACAGGCATTTGGGGTCTCTTTTGTTTTAAGTGTTAGAAAGTTTCTTAAAACTTTAATGAGCGTTAAATGCCATTTTAAAGTGTGAAAACTCATTTCAGGAGGTTATTACATAAAATGCAACCTCCAGCGTGATTTTTAGAAAAACAGACATTTGGGGACGATGTTTGCTGTACAGCAGTCAAATGGGGACGTATGTGTACAAAAAGTGCAGAGCTAGAATTATGTTATCGGTGCTATGAATGTTTTAGGTGTTAGAAAGTTTGTTAAAACTTCAATGAGCGTTAAATGCCATTCTAAAGTGTCAAAACTCATTTCAGGAGGTTATTACATAAAATGCAACCTCCAGCGTGATCTTTTAGAAACAAACAGGTATTTGGGGACGATGTTTGCTGACAAGCAGTGAAATGGGGACGTCCAAAAGTGCAGAGCTCCCGCAGAGCTATATGAATGGTTTCATCACATACATGGCGCTAGGCGACATATGTTGTGAAAAATTTTACAAATCACGTTTTTGCGCCCGATATTTTCTTGTCATCTCCAAAGTCAAGGGACAAACACGAAATTCCTTGACTTTTGGGGTAGCGCGACTCTGTTAATTTTAAGAATTAAAAAAAAAAAAATTCATTACTAGGATGTCCCATCGTTGGGAAATTCCGGTCGCTTCCTCCGAGTGGAAAGCTAGCAGTGACAGAGTCGCACTACCCCAAGTCAAGGGATCTATTAGTCCTGTTTCGCCGTTATCCCAATTCGCCCCCATCCCATTTTGGCGACATTTCTCAGGCCAAGTGTCATTTTACCACCATATCATGTACCATTAGCTCCACATCCCATTTTGGCGCAATCCCGTTTCGCCGTTAGCCCATTTCGCCCCCATCCCATTTTTGCGACATTTTACAGGCCAAGTGTCATTTTACCACCATGTCATGTACCATTAGCTCCACGTCCCATTTTGGCGCAATCCCGTTTGGCCGTTATCCCATTTTGCCCCCATCCCATTTTTGCGACATTTCATAGGCCATGTGTCATTTTACATGCCATTCTAAAGTGTCAAAACTCATTTCAGGAGGTTATTACATAAAATGCAACCTCCAGCGTGATTTTTTAGAAACAAACAGGTATTTGGGGACGATGTTTGCTGACAAGCAGTGAAATGGGGACGTCCAAAAGTGCAGAGCTCCCGCAGAGCTATATGAATGGTTTCATCACATACATGGCGCTAGGCGACATATGTTGTGAAAAATTTTACAAATCACGTTTTTGCGCCCGATATTTTCTTGTCATCTCCAAAGTCAAGGGACAAACACGAAATTCCTTGACTTTTGGGGTAGCGCGACTCTGTTAATTTTAAGAATTAAAAAAAAAAAAATTCATTACTAGGATGTCCCATCGTTGGAAAATTCCGGTCGCTTCCTGCGAGTGGAAAGCTAGCAGTGACAGAGTCGCACTACCCCAAGTCAAGGGATCTATTAGTCCTGTTTCGCCGTTATCCCAATTCGCCCCCATCCCATTTTGGCGACATTTCTCAGGCCAAGTGTCATTTTACCACCATATCATGTACCATTAGCTCCACATCCCAGTTTGGCGCAATCCCGTTTCGCCGTTAGCCCATTTCGCCCTCAACCCATTTTTGCGACATTTTACAGGCCAAGTGTCATTTTACCACCATGTCATGTACCATTAGCTCCACGTCCCATTTTGGCGCAATCCCGTTTGGCCGTTATCCCATTTTGCCCCCATCCCATTTTTGCGACATTTCATAGGCCATGTGTCATTTTACATGCCATTCTAAAGTGTCAAAACTCATTTCAGGAGGTTATTACATAAAATGCAACCTCCAGCGTGATTTTTAGAAACAAACAGGTATTTGGGGACGATGTTTGCTGTACAGCAGTGAAATGGGGACGTCCAAAAGTGCAGAGCTCCCGCAGAGCTATATGAATGGTTTCATCACATACATGGCGCTAGGCGACATATGTTGTGAAAAATTTTACAAATCACGTTTTTGCGCCCGATATTTTCTTGTCATCTCCAAAGTCAAGGGACAAACACGAAATTCCTTGACTTTTGGGGTAGCGCGACTCTGTTAATTTTAAGAATTAAAAAAAAAAAAAAATTCATTACCAGGATGTCCCATCGTTGGGAAATTCCGGTCGCTTCCTCCGAGTGGAAAGCTAGCAGTGACAGAGTCGCACTACCCCAAGTCAAGGGATCTATTAGTCCTGTTTCGCCGTTATCCCAATTCGCCCCCATCCCATTTTGGCGACATTTCTCAGGCCAAGTGTCATTTTACCACCATATCATGTACCATTAGCTCCACATCCCATTTTGGCGCAATCCCGTTTCGCCGTTAGCCCATTTCGCCCCATCCCATTTTTGCGACATTTTACAGGCCAAGTGTCATTTTACCACCATGTCATGTACCATTAGCTCCACGTCCCATTTTGGCGCAATCCCGTTTGGCCGTTATCCCATTTTGCCCCCATCCCATTTTTGCGACATTTCATAGGCCATGTGTCATTTTACATGCCATTCTAAAGTGTCAAAACTCATTTCAGGAGGTTATTACATAAAATGCAACCTCCAGCGTGATTTTTTAGAAACAAACAGGTATTTGGGGACGATGTTTGCTGACAAGCAGTGAAATGGGGACGTCCAAAAGTGCAGAGCTCCCACAGAGCTATATGAATGGTTTCATCACATACATGGCGCTAGGCGACATATGTTGTGAAAAATTTTACAAATCACGTTTTTGCGCCCGATATTTTCTTGTCATCTCCAAAGTCAAGGGACAAACACGAAATTCCTTGACTTTTGGGGTAGCGCGACTCTGTTAATTTTAAGAATTAAAAAAAAAAAATTCATTACTAGGATGTCCCATCGTTGGAAAATTCCGGTCGCTTCCTGCGAGTGGAAAGCTAGCAGTGACAGAGTCGCACTACCCCAAGTCAAGGGATCTATTAGTCCTGTTTCGCCGTTATCCCAATTCGCCCCCATCCCATTTTGGCGACATTTCTCAGGCCAAGTGTCATTTTACCACCATATCATGTACCATTAGCTCCACATCCCATTTTGGCGCAATCCCGTTTCGCCGTTAGCCCATTTCGCCCCCAACCCATTTTTGCGACATTTTACAGGCCAAGTGTCATTTTACCACCATGTCATGTACCATTAGCTCCACGTCCCATTTTGGCGCAATCCCGTTTGGCCGTTATCCCATTTTGCCCCCATCCCATTTTTGCGACATTTCATAGGCCATGTGTCATTTTACATGCCATTCTAAAGTGTCAAAACTCATTTCAGGAGGTTATTACATAAAATGCAACCTCCAGCGTGATTTTTTAGAAACAAACAGGTATTTGGGGACGATGTTTGCTGTACAGCAGTGAAATGGGGAAATATAAAAAAGGTCCAGCAGAATTGTGTAATAATTACCGTCCTATATCATTACTGAGTTGTGTTGGTAAGGTGTTAGAAAGATGTGTTTATGTACATGTTTTTGATTTTTTAAAGGCAAATCACATACTCATTCCACAGCAGTCTGGTTTTTTGCCAGATGATTCATGTGTATTCCAATTGATTTCGATTTACAATGAATTTTGTTCCTGTCATGACAGAGGCATTACGACCCAAGCTGTATTTTTTGATGTGTCGAAAGCGTTCGACAGAGTGTGGCACAAGGGCCTTTTGGCCAAGTTAGAAGCAGTGGGCATTAGAGGTCGGTTATTATTATGGTTCTGTGATTATTTAACAGACCGCAAGCAAGTTGTTGTTATTAAGGGAACACAGTCTAATGTTAAAAAGATTCCTGCCGGTGTTCCACAAGGATCCGTGCTAGGCCCGCTCTTATTTCTGGTTTATATTAATGATATTGTAAAGAATATTGAATCCGGAATTAAGTTGTTTGCTGACGACACAAGCATGTATCTTGCATTAGAAGATGTAGACAGACGAACCAATATATTAAATCAAGATCTTGATAAAATTAGTGCATGGGCCAATAAATGGAAAGTTAAATTTAACGAGACTAAGACTGAATTGTTAAATATTCAACGTGATTTAATCCCCCCTCAACCCTTGTTTTTCAACAATGTCTTTTTAGAAAAAGTAGATCAACACAAACACCTTGGAGTGATTTTACAGAGCACCTGCAAGTGGGATGCCCACATCCAAAGCATAGTTAAAAAAGCGAATTTATTGATTAATTGTTTACGATTTTATAAATATAGATTAAGTCGAAAAAGTTTGGAAATAATGTACAAGTCTTTTATTTTACCCCATTTCGACTATGCAGATGTTGTTTGGGATAATTGCACTAAGATAATGGCAGATGCATTAGAAAAATTACATTTAGAAGCCCTACGAATTATAATAGGTGGAGTTAAGGGCACTAGCCATGCAAAGCTGTATGAGGAAAGTGGGCTATGTAGCCTTGAAGAACGAAGGAAAAGACATAAATTAATTGTTTTTCATAAGATGATACATAACAAATGCCCCCAGTACTTAGTAAATGTATTGCCCCCTCTTGTAGTTGACATTAATCCGTATCATAGACGAAGACCATTAGAAAGATATGTACCTCCTCATAGAACCGAATTATTTCGCAACTCTTTTATCCCCAAAACGACTGTACTATGGAACACCTTACCAGATAACGTTAAAATGACCACCTCCTTGAGCGAGTTCAAAAATTATTTGTCAAGTGCTGATTTTAAAGTACCATGCCATTATTATTATGGAGAAAGATTTGAACAAGTACATCATTGCAGATTGCGTATTGGTATGAGTGATTTGAATTTTGATTTATGTAAGCGGCACCTTAAGGATTGCTCTCAATGCGAGTGTGGTTATCCCAGCGAGACTGCTGAACATTACTTATTGCATTGTCCCTTGTATAGAGATATAAGATTATTGTCCATTGATAATTTGACAAATGATTATAAGTATATCGAAATATTATTGAAAGGCATCCCGCAATATTCACGAAATGTCAACCAGACCATATTCATAACTGTACAGGACTATATTAGACAGACGGGCAGGTTCCGTAAATGAGCCTCTATATTTCACTCATTACATTTATTAGACACTGTCATGCGACATGCTGCCTGACAAATTTTTCCCCATAACCTCTCTCATGTTCTCTTGTTGTTTTCCGACTTATCAAGTATGTCTCGATTTATGCGCAATGTAGTGACTTTTCCTCTGATCACAATATGCATTAACTTTGTGCGAGTGTCTTATGTGCACTTATTACAATTGAAAAAATCCCCTCAAATATTGGCGCTCCAAGTCTTCTTCTTCTTCTTCTTTTTCCCTTAAAGCTAGCTACTAGCTAGCTGCCCTTTCCCCACCTCCTGTATCACCAACCCCTTCCCATTTTCTGCTTGTTTGTGTATCTGTTTTGTCTCTTGTTTTGTTTTTCGTTTCCTGAAATGAGCTAATGTACTTATTCCGCCATCATGCTAACCTTTGTTTTGTAATTATTATGATTGCTTAAAATAAGCATTATATGCTTGAGTATGTAATCATCCATGCATTGTTCTTGTCATGATTAAAATTGAATAAAGTTTTGTTTAAACCAAATGGGGACGTCCAAAAGTGCAGAGCTCCCGCAGAGCTATATGAATGGTTTCATCACATACATGGCGCTAGGCGACATATGTTGTGAAAAATTTTACAAATCACGTTTTTGCGCCCGATATTTTCTTGTCATCTCCAAAGTCAAGGGACAAACACGAAATTCCTTGACTTTTGGGGTAGCGCGACTCTGTTAATTTTAAGAATTAAAAAAAAAAAAATTCATTAGCAGGATGTCCCATCGTTGGGAAATTCCGGTCGCTTCCTCCGAGTGGAAAGCTAGCAGTGACAGAGTCGCACTACCCCAAGTCAAGGGATCTATTAGTCCTGTTTCGCCGTTATCCCAATTCTTCTCATCCCATTTTGACGACATTTCTCAGGCCAAGTGTCATTTTACCACCATATCATGTACCATTAGCTCCACATCCCATTTTGGCGCAATCCCGTTTCGCCGTTAGCCCATTTCGCCCCCATCCCATTTTTGCGACATTTTACAGGCCAAGTGTCATTTTACCACCATGTCATGTACCATTAGCTCCACGTCCCATTTTGGCGCAATCCCGTTTGGCCGTTATCCCATTTTGCCCCATCCCATTTTTGCGACATTTCATAGGCCATGTGTCATTTTACCACCGTGTCAAACCACTAGCGCCACATTCCATTTTGTCGCCATGCCGTTTTGCCGTCATCCCATTTTGCCGCCATCTCTATTTCGCGACATTTTGGATTGTGGCAAAAATGGAATTTGGCGTAAACGGAATGTCTTCCTAGTTGGTTTAAACAAAGTTTTATTCAGGATTTCTTCGCATGAACAGTTCAAAACACACAACTAGGACACGCACTCAAGCAAATGCTTATATCACGTGACCAGAACAGTACTAAATTACACACATTTTCGTAATGGTGGACATAACAACAATAAACCAGAAGAACAAATTGAAAGAATGGGGATGGGGAGCTAACTAGGAACAAAGGAATCTACAGAAGATAAAAAGAAAAGGGAGGGGGAGGAGGAAGAAAGTACTAACAACCACAAGGAGAGACTAGGACGAAAGCGCATAGGAAGAGAGCATCAAGTCTAAGACATGCAACATGTAAATTCAGGTAAATGTAACAATTTTTTATGGAAGGCAGTAATTGAATAACGCAGTATAGTAGTATAGTGAGGCTTGGCAAGAAGAATAAATAAAAAATGTGATGGCGGCCAAATGGGATGGTGTCAAAATGGGATGACGCGCTATTGTTATGACACGGTAGTAAAATGACGCTTGGCTTGTGAAATGTCGCGAAAATGGGATGGGGGATAAATGGAATACGGTGAAACGGCATGGCGGCCAAATGGGATATGGTGTCAAAATGGGATGTTGCGCTTTTGTTATGACATGTTAGTAAAATGCCCTGTCACGTAGTCTCAATCCAAATTGGAAATCCATAGCATCATCATTATAATCATCCTCATCTCATTAATCATTCAAAATTATAAATTTTATAAAATGACGCTTGGCTTGTGAAATGTCGCGAAAATGGGATGGGGCAAAAAATGGGACGGCGGCAAAAATGGGATTGCACCAAAATGGGATGTGGATCAGCCACTAGATTGCCAATTTTAAAGTCTTAGGTATGACCCGGTGTGACGTTTTTATCTTTCGCCGTGTTGATATTTCGATTTTCGGCCTCGTTGATCTAGTATAAACTCTACACTGAACAAAAAACAAGTCGCGTAAGGCGAAAATACAATATTTAGTCAAGTAGCTGTCGAACTCATAGAATGAAACTGAACGCAACGCAACGCAGCAAGACCGTATACTCGTAGCATCGTCACTCCACCGCCCGTGGCAAAGGCAGTGCACGTGGAATTGACAAGAAGAGCGGGGTATTCGTTGCGCTGAGAAGGATAGCACGCTTTTCTGTACCTCTCTTCGTTTTAACTTTCTGAGCGTGTTTTTAATCCAAACATATCATATCTATATATTTTTGGAATCAGGAACCGACAAGGAATAAGATGAAAGTGTTTTTAAATTGATTTCGAAAAAGAAATTTGATAATAATTTTTATATATTTAATTTTCAGAGCTTGTTTTTAATCCGAATATAACATATTTATATGTTTTTGGAATCAGCAAATGATGGAGAATAAGATAAACGTAAATTTGGATCGTTTTATAAATTTTTATTTTTTTTTACAATTTTTAGATTTTTAATGACCAAAGTCATTAATTAATTTTTAAGCCACCAAGCTGAAATGCAATACCGAACCCCGGGCTTTGTCGAAGAGTACGTGACCAAAATTTCAACCAATTTGGTTGAAAAATGAGGGCGTGACAGTGCCGCCTCAACTTTCACGAAAAGCCGGATATGACGTCATCAAAGACATTTATCAAAAAAATGAAAAAAACCTTCGGGGATTTCATACCCAGGAACTCTCATGTCAAATTTCATGAAGATCGGTCCAGTAGTTTAGTCTGAATCGCTCTACACACACACACACACACACACGCACACACGCACGCACGCACACACACACGCACATACACCACGACCCTCGTTTCGATTCCCCCTCGATGTTAAAATATTTAGTCAAAACTTGACTAAATATAAAAACACCCTTCGATAGTACTGATGAGCGACCTTGTGTACCTTACATTCATGGGGCCAAATTTGTCCAACCAATTATTTTATTTAACTTAGAAATTTGATTCATCCTAAAATGTTTCCCTTCTTACTCAAGGGACGTAACCACTCGGTACACGTTTTCGAAGAATTCGATTTTGGGAGTGAAATCTATTTAATTTCACAACCAATTTTCTTCACATGCAAGAAACTGACATGCTTTTCGTCCATAAATAATTTCCTTTCTTAATTTTACCAGGAAACAACATTTCAGTCTCGAGTAAATATCGAGGGGGAAATATGTACACAGGCGAAGGATGAAATCGTTACACCGGCCGAGGTTCGAACCCACGACCTCCCGATCACGGGGCGGACGCCTTACCACTAGGCTAACCGTGCCGGTTTACCCTTGAGTGACAGACGGACAGACAAAAGAATATACAGACAGACCGTAATTAACACAAACACACACACTCAGCAGAGCAAAGCGGTATGACACACACACTCAGCAGAGCAAGGCAGTATAACACAAACACTGAGTCTGATTTATGAGAATGAGAATGAGGGAGAGAGAATTGTATTGAATTGAATTGAATTAAATTGAATTGAATTGATCTTTATCTTAACACAAACAGAATAAGAAATGCTAAAATGCTCTCTTTTTCATCCCGCAGACAGTCAAAATTCTAATCAAAAACAAGGAAAGAGATAGAAATAAAAGGAACAGTTATGACAGCTTTACAGACAGACAGACAGACAGACAGACAGAAAGAGAGACAAACAAGTCGCGTAAGGCGAAAATACAATATTTAGTCAAGTAGCTGCCATTTTTCAGCAAGACCGTATGCTCGTAGCATCGTCAGTCCACCGCTCATGGCAAAGGCAGTGAAATTGACAAGAAGAGCGGGGTAGTAGTTGCGCTAAGAAGGATAGCACGCTTTTCTGTACCTCTCTTTGTTTTAACTTTCTGAGCGTGTTTTTAATCCAAACATATCATATCTATATGTTTTTGGAATCAGGAACCGACAAGGAATAAGATGAAAGTGTTTTTAAATTGATTTGGACAATTTAATTTTGATAATAATTTTTATATATTTAATTTTCAGAGCTTGTTTTTAATCCGAATATAACATATTTATATGTTTTTGGAATCAGCAAATGATGGAGAATAAAATAAACGTAAATTTGGATCGTTTTATAAATTTTTATTTTTTTTTTACAATTTTCTGATTTTTAATGACCAAAGTCATTAATTAATTTTTAAGCCACCTAGCTGAAATGCAATACCGAACCCCGGGCTTCGTCGAAGATTACTTGACCAAAATTTCAACCAATTTGGGTGAAAAATGAGGGCGTGACAGTGCCGCCTCAACTTTCACGAAAAGCCGGATATGACGTCATCAAAGACATTTATCAAAAAAATGAAAAAAACGTATGGGGATTTCATACCCAGGAACTCTCATGTCAAATTTCATAAAGATCGGTCCAGTAGTTTAGTCTGAATCGCTCTACACACACACACACACGCACACACGCACACACGCACACACACACACACGCACATACACCACGACCCTCGTTTCGATTCCCCCTCGATGTTAAAATATTTAGTCAAAACTTGACTAAATATAAAAAGAAACAAACAGACAGACAGACAGAGAGAGAGAGAGAGAGCCAGAGAAAGAGAGAGACAGAGAAACAGAGACATAGAGAGAAAGATAAACAGACACACAGACACCGACAGAAAAGTTGTGTGAAGAGCAGCTCAGCAGAATTTGTCTTACATTTTGGAAAGTTTTCTGACGATTTGGACGTGAAAACGAGACTGAACCCATGCAATAATTTTTTCAAAACTGCTCCGAAACTATCCCAAAATCAAGTAATTAAATGACATGTTGTTACTGTACGATAACTAAATCTTTCAATCAATCAATCAATATGAGGCTTATATCGCGCGTATTCCGTGGGTACAGTTCTAAGCGCAGGGATTTATTTATTTTTTATTTTATTTTTATTTTATGCAATTTATATCGCGCACATATTCAAGGCGCAGGGATTTATTTATGCCGTGTGAGATGGAATTTTTTTACACAATACATCACGCATTCACATCGGCCAGCAGATTGCAGCCATTTCGGCGCATATCCTACTTTTCACGGCCTATTATTCCAAGTCACACGGGTATTTTGGTGGACATTTTTATATATGCCTATACAATTTTGCCAGGAAAGACCCTTTTGTCAATCGTGGGATCTTTAACGTGCACACCCCAATGTAGTGTACACGAAGGGACCTCGGTTTTTCGTCTCATCCGAAAGACTAGCACTTGAACCCACCACCTAGGTTAGGAAAGGGGGGAGAAAATTGCTAACGCCCTGACCCAGGGTCGAACTCGCAACCTCTCGCTTCCGAGCGCAAGTGCGTTACCACTCGGACACCCACCCTAACCCTAACTAAGTCTTTCCGATGTATTGTCATTCTAACTTGTTTTATCACACTCGGAAAATATCACACGCAATATACTATCAATCAATCAATCAATCAATATGAGGCTTATATCGCGCGTATTCCGTGGGTACAGTTCTAAGCGCAGGGATTTATTTATCATTTTTTTAATCTTTTTCATTTTTTATTTTATGCATGCAATTTATATCGCGCACATATTCAAGGCGCAGGGATTTATTTATTCCGTGTGAGATGGATTTGTTTTTTTTACACAATACATCACGCATTCACATCGGCCAGCAGATCGCAGCCATTTCGGCGCATATCCTACTTTTCACGGCCTATTATTCCAAGTCACACGGGTATTTTGGTGGACATTTTTATATATGCCTATACAATTTTGCCAGGAAAGAGCCTTTTGTCAATCGTGGGATCTTTAACGTGTACACCCCAATGTAGTGTACACGATACTAGCGAAATTATAATTTTTTTTGTTTGTTCTATAAATGTGACATGCTTTAGGCTGTTATATACTACATTATAACCGAGATGATGTTTTTAGATCCACAGATTTAGGTCAAAAATATGATAGTTTTTCTGAGATGGTGCAGACAACGTTAACCCTCATATAAATTAAATGTATTCCATGGTGGAATCCTGCTTGCACAATCTAATCTATTCAATCTAACCTAATCATAGGCACAATCAATAGAATCAAAATCACTCACTTTTATTTTCTTGCCTTTCTGCTATTCCTCTCGTCTTTGAAAGATCACCAAAGTCATCAAAATCAGGTATTTACCACTGTATGCAACAAGTCTCACAAACTCGAATTATCTCTCTTGCAAACTGACAGATTTAACACCCGCACCATATGATGTCTGACCGGACAATTGCTAATTTGTAAAAAAAAGGGGGTCCTTTACGTCCTCACATGAAATTTTCCTTTTAGGGACATGAGTTGATGATACGCTAAAAGAAGAAAAGGAGGGAAAGAAAAGGGCAAGACCAAGCAATCCCGACCGTGATAGGACCCCGGCCCCGCTCTCCATGAATAAGGGAGGGGGGTGGGGCAATGAGAAATATACTCGGGGATAATTTTTCCTTTATATGCGTTGACTTCCTAGGGGAAGGACCATTAAAAACATGGATTTTTAATTCAATTTTAGTTTCGTTAAGAAAAAGATAAAACTCAGGACCACCTGTTAGAAGGTTTAAAAGTGACAACATTGTGAGAAAAATATAAAGAACATGCGCAAAACGTAATACTGATCTTCTATAGGGTAGTAACATTTGGATACATCATTTCATTGACGCACGCATGAGTTGCTATGCGGCATTTGTTAATTTTAAATGGGATAAAAAGATCTATCTGCGTTGTCCGTCGACCTCCCCGCCACTACAATAGTCGCAGGGGAGGCGACGTCACATTAGCAGTATTAACTGAGAGAGGAAACAGCTATCCTCTCGTTTATATAATCATGTTTTTATGTTTATTGTGTAATCCGAAAACAGGAGTTTAAAACCATCAGGAAAAAAAAAACCACGCACTCGCCCGCGAGGTGGGGCAATGCCCTTCCCTCCCTGCGAGCTGTGTGTCCCCTTTGTTTAAGTTAATACCGTTGACAAATGACGATCATATATTTATGCTGGCTTTATTTTATTTTGCCCCCCATTTAGGGAGTCCAGAATTACAAGGGACTTGCAGTGATTTTTTAATTGTGAGAATTTCCTCAGACGACAGATCTCTGCTCCCCGCGAGAGCGCTGAGGGCCATGAGATAGGTGTCTGGTTTAGGGACGGACACTTTATTTTTTGTCACAAAACAGTAGGTATCCGTTAATAAGTTGATGAGAGCCTCGGGGCTCTGCTTCTGCCTAGCAGTCACCATAGAGGTGAGGCAGAGCTCCAGGTAGCCTCTCAGGTCTTTTTCTTCTGGTTTTTGGGTTGTTATGAACACAAAGTCTCTGTGACTATCGACTTTTTTTGAGGATTTTTGCTAATTTGCGAAACGAACTAACTTTATGTAGGCCACGACCTCTCAAAGGGGTGAGAACCGTGTCAGTGTATTAACCAATCATATGAACACCTTAATTGCCCGGCACGTGTGCTCTCAAAATCCACTGACCAATAGCCGACGAGAACGACATCACTGCAGGACGGTCAAGTCATGCAATCCAATTGGGCGGTGTTTATGATGCTCCCCGTGTCGACCACTGTTGCGTCTTCAAATGTCCAGTGTCAATTGTATTGGATGATTCTCAACGCCCAATACCAAACGCTTATAACTTTTATCAACGCAACTTTTAACTTGTACAGCCCCACTCCCGTCATCCTCCCGGCCCCACCCCCACACACCCAGCTTTTTCTTAGCGTACAACCACCTCATGTCCCAAATAGAATCTTATTCTGGGGACACAAATAGAAATTTACATACATTCAACTCGTGGTCAAAACAGCGTTTATGCTTGCGGCCATTGTCACCTAGGCGAGACCATGAAATCTTGGCGAAAAATGTTTAATATCTTTATTGTACAAAATAAAACAAACTAACAAAAACCGATTTTATCTCACAGAATATTATCAAGCTGTTCTCGCAACAACAACAACAACAACAACATCAACAACAACAACAACAACAACAACAACAACAACAACAACAACAACAACAACAACAACAACAACAACACCACTTCAGGGAGTTATTCCATGAAAAATGCATGGATGTATAATTTCTATTCGATTTTGTTTTCGCTGTGTACAAAAGGAAACAAACAAACTGACAATAACCGATTTTATCTTACAGAATATGATCATGCTGTTCTGGCAACAATAACAAAAACACTTAACAGAGTTATTCCATAAAATCGCATGGATGTATTATATATTTTCTATTCGAAAAAAACCCACCCGAATGTTATGCTTAAAGTATTCCCATACACGTTTTAGGATTGGACATGAAACGGTTACCGAAGGTGCTTTTCCTCAGGCCCGTACAGACACTTCGGCATGCTTGAATTCTTTGACATTCAACAAGGCTTGAGTCGGTTTCGTGTAATCCCTTTGCCTAATCAGTCAAATTATACACGTCATATAAAATGTTCCCGGCAGATATCAAACCATACGTGCAGAAGTATCGTCTGTTTCTCACGCGGGCTTAAAGCTTAATTATGATCAAAGCACTCTCTGAATGGTAACATGAAAGCACAGCTGTTTAATATTTTCCCACACACACACACGCACACGTGCGCACGAGAAAACATAAGACTTTCATAAGTAATGTGATTAATCAACATGAAATAAACTTTTTTGTTGGCTTCTAGCGTGAAAAAGCGCGTGGGTGGCACGAACATTTTCATAATAATAAACATCACCTTTATCACAGACTTATATCCCATTTCGTGACACCTACCACTACTCCACTACATCAAAGGATGTCTGTTGAGATAATCGAATGGTTCAAAACTTTCAAACCTGCGCGCATATTCTAAGCCGACTAACACATAATAGTCAAGGACATCATAAAATGGTTCTCGGTGAAAACTTGACCGAGGGCCATTTTACGACGTCCTTGACCAGATAGTGTTTATGGCCAAACCAAGCACAACCCGAGTGTGTCAAGTATACTCATGTGTGTTGCTTCTTGGACAATGTAAAGAACACCGAAAGTACTTCAATGCCGTTCTCGAGTTACGTTGACTTTTACAAAGGTTGCAGCTGACACGGCTTACGTAATCCGGTTTCCTGGTCATGTGTGTGAAAAATGTGTCCATTAAAAGCATAATCTTTAATTCATATATTATTTCAAAAAAGATGTTAAAACTAAGGACCACCTTTTGTTAAATACTTTAAGAGTGAAACGTAATGTGAAAAATAGAGAAACTGTGGCCTATTATGTGTTTTCGCCGGGAGGTGTCAATTGGCAGGCCAGGCACTTAATCACGCTTGACTCCCCTCCGCTTAAGCGGCAATCGTTTAGCAAGCGCCGGTGTCTGCTTCAAGAAAGCCCTTCACACCCGGATTAAGTGAGGGAACATCGAATAGTGACATTTTTCGATGTGATTTTTCGATTTCATAAACAACAATTTTGAAAAATAATATAAAAGAGATAAATATTTTGCAAATACCGTATCTAGGTGGTCTAAATCAGGCTACCAAAACTGTCTCGTTGTATGCCTTTTTTTTCTTCCAAGTATATACATCTATTGCAACAACAATAAAGAGTTAACAGGCAAGTGATATTTAATTCAGAAATGGAATACGCTTTAATTTAAAACAAAAGCACAACGAACAAGATGTTTTAATTTATTTCGCTCCAAGTCAAAATTTAAGCAAAACATCTAAATAGTTTTAAATGCGCATTTAGTCCGCTGTCGCACGGAGGAATGTAGGATTACCAAAACCGGCAAAATCAAAACTGGGCAAAACTTGATTTAAAAGAACGCCCCCCCCCCCCCCCCCCCCCCCCCTGTAGAATTTGCACTGCTAGATGCGTTGGCGGCATCCCATCCTGCCTCTCCCAACTTGCCGTATCCCAGTCTGCCTTACCCGATTTGCCGCATCCCGTCCTGCTGCTTTGTGTGTGTTAGTGCGTGTGTATTTGTGTTTGTGAGGCAGGGAAAGAGAGAGAGAGAGAGAGAGAGAGAGAGAGAGAGAGAGTGACTGAGAGAGAGAGAGAAAGAGAGAGAGAAACTAGAGAGAGAGGGGGGAGAGAGAGAGAAAGAGAGAGAGAGAGGGGGGAGAGAGAGAAAGGGGGAGAGAGAGAAAGAGAGAGAGAAAGAGAGATAGAAAGAGAGAGAGAGAGAGAGAGAGACACACACACACACATACACAGAGAAAGAGAGAGAGAGAGATGTCAACAAAATCAAGGAAAAGAAAAGCCTAACAAAGAATTTCAAGTGGCAGCCCAAATTTTCGACCTGTTCCCAGGCCTTCCTCAGCGGCGTTTAATTCTGCGAGACGCCAATTCATGCATCAAGTACTAAGCAACACAATACCATAGTTAATTCTGTTACGAAACACAAAGCAAATATTTCAAAGATAAAATCTACAAGACTTGACTAAAATTAATGTAAAAAATCAACAAGAAGAAACAGAGGCGAAAACAGTATTTGACTTTCAATGTTTTTGCAGCCACCGAGCTCGAAAGTATTCACTTAGATGCAATTCGAACCATTGTTGGAGCAGTCCGCGGTACAAGCCATCAAAAATTGTACGATGAGTCAGGCTTTATTTCATTACTAGAGAGGCGAAAACGTCATAAATTGATATTATTTCACAAGATCGTTCACCGCAAGGTGCCAAACTACTTATTAGCGATATTGCCACCATTGATATCAACTAATAACCCATATCACCGGCGCAGACCTCTAGACAGGAAAGTTCCATCGTTTAAAACTGAATTATATAGAAACTCATTTCTCCCATCTACTACACAACTCTGGAATTCTTTACCAGACTATATAAAACTTAGTGATTCCCTAAGTGAATTTAAGCACTTTTTGTCAAAAAAACGATTTAAGTCCGCCGTGTTATTTTTATTCTGGAGATCGCATGTCACAAATAATTCAC
>NW_027126728.1:0-51079 GCF_037325665.1 Littorina saxatilis | reverse complement strand
GACAGACAGACAGACAGACAGACAGAGCAAAAGAGAAGGAAAGAGCGAAAGAGATAGAGAGAGACAGACAGACAGACAGAGATAGAGAGACAGACAGAGAAAAAAGATAGAAAGAGAGAGAGACAAAGAGAGAGAGAGATCTCACAAAGAAAACAGCTAAAGAAGGGGTTACTCAGAAAAGCTGTCGCACGCCCTCTTCCCCAAAAGCCTCATCCTGAGATTGACATTTCGTGCCAGACTCAGCGGCTGTGATGCCAGAAAACAGTAGACGGGGTCCCTCGGCCCTGTTAACCTCCAGGAAATTCTGGAGGAAAAAAAGAATCGGTAAATTCTTTAGAAAAATTGGATTTGCTGGTGTGAGCTTGCAGGGGGTAGATATTGGCGGTAGGTTTCCGCAGGGATTGACAAGAGACAGGCTTTGTCTGTGATGGCTTTGGGTTGTGTTAGTTGTTTTTAAAGGAAAGGCTTGGTTTTGTTTTTAACTGAGATACTCATATGTATGCATGCACGAATGGACATACAGACACGCATATAGACACAGACTGGACAGACTGACAGACACAGACTGGACAGACTGACAGATAGACACAGACTGGACAGACTGACAGATAGACACAGACTGGACAGACTGACAGATAGACACAGACTGGACAGACTGACAGATAGACACAGACTGGACAGACTGACAGACAGACAGGTAAGTAGATAGACAGACTGACAGATGCATACATACACACTCATACGCACGCACAAATCCACGCATGCACACACACACACACACACACACACACACACACACACACACACACACACACACACACACTTCAAACGCACACACACATATACACACACACGCACGCACGCACACACACACACACACACACACACACACTCACACTCACTCACACTCACTCACACATACACACTGTACTGTGCTTCAAATGTTCTGTTTTGGCGATTCTTTTTGTGGATGTGCAAGGGTAGAGACATACACAAGCAATTTGTCCTCTAATTTCCTTAAACGTCTGATCAGCCCAGAGCGAGAGAGAGAGAAACAGACAGAGAAGTGGCCAAGCTAATAGTCCGGTTGGAGCAGTAGTGATACAAATTAGCTGCTATGTTCACTACCCCTTCCTCAAACATCCGCACCTCTCAGTAACAAGGCGGGCAAACTTTCGCCGTCAGACGAGCAAATTAGCAGATGCGTGGACAGCAGTCGGGCAGACTTTAATAAAACATCCTTGTGGAAAACGGCTGCCACCTTACGCTGCCAAAGATCAAACCTTCAAAGGCCGAATTTTCAGTCCAGTCGTCCCAAACTGCTTCCGCTAATCAAAGAAGAGCAGAGAACTCCCAAAGCAAGCCTGGGGTGATTTCTCCGCCAGAATTCGCTCTCCTTCTTCTCGGGACATTCTTTCCAATTACCTCCCCTTGGTTGAAGTCGACTCCACAGCCAAGCTGAAGCAAATCCATCGCCCTGCAAATCATGCAGAAGGTGATGAATTGGAAACCAAACGTTCTGCTCTCTCTCTCTCTCTCTCTCTCTCTCTCTCTCTCTCTCTCTCTCTCTCTCTCTCTCTCTCTCTCTCTCTCTCTTTCTCTTTCGCTCGCTCGCAAGCCCCCCTCCCCGGTTTCTCTCTTAGTAAGACAGCATGATAAAGACTTGGTTTGTGGCTACAACGTCTGTCTATGTATTAAAGCTCGATCAATCCCTCTCTCTCGCTCTCTTCCTCTCTTTCTCTCTCGGACACAAATGTCCGTGTATATCTTATCTATATATGTGATTAGAGCCGGTAGTCCCTTTCCGGGCAAAGGCTGGTTGAAAAAAAGCTCGTTTGTCTGCTTATGTCACAACCCTCGTAAAATAACATTGTATTTGATTGGCTTTGATTTCATTTGATCTGATTTGATTTGATCTCTGTCACACTCTCTCTCTCTCTCTCTCTCTCTCTCTCTCTCTCTCTCTCTCTCTCTCTCTCTCTCTCTCTCTCTCTCCATCAACATCATCATCATCATTATCATCATCAAATCATCATCATCATCTTCATCATCTTCATCATCATCATTTACACCATATAATCATTGTAAGCATTAGTGCAAACGTTGGTATTGTGTGAATTTTACCGTCGATCACTTTACATGTCTAACCTCAATTAACATGTTGCATGTTTCGCTTTTGATTTGTATGTTGCTTACTTTGTCATTTTGTTGTTTGTGTTTATTTGCTTGTTTGCTTACTTGTCGATTGTTTGCTGGGTCGTTCGTTTAATTTGTTTATTGTCATGTTGCGTTACTTGTTTATCATTTATTAGACATTTGTATTAGAAGTAAGGACCGGTTGTAAGAAAAGGCGTCGCCTTAAACCTCTATCCTTGAAAAATAAAGTTCCATCATCATCATCATCATCTCTCTCTCTCTCCATGTCGCCTGCCTACCAATTTAGAGTGAGGGACTGGGGACAAAAGAGGATGGGGTGGTAAGGGTTGGGGGGGGGGGGAGTGGGGAGGGGAGGAGGCAGGGTACCCACGAGGTACTCTTCTGGCTCAATTAGAATGTCCTGGACGGGGCCAGTCGATACCCGCACGGGTCATTGGGAGAACGGGGACATGGCTGTTGAGAGAGGAAAGGGGGAAGAGAGAGACAGAGACAGAGAAATAGATACAGACAGACAGACATACAGTTAGATAGACAAGCGGAGAGCTGTACTGTATTATTTCACGTAGGCCACACACCTATTTCTTACATTCAGAAGCGGGGGCATGAAACGATTTGAACAATAATTATCAGAGTTAAAGCAAAACGACGAGAGAGAGAGTGTGTGTGTGTGTGCCTGTGTGTGTGTGTGTGTGTGTGTGTGTGTGTGTGCCTGTGTGAAGGATGGATTCAGTGATGCCTAACCCTGGCTACGTTAATGGACACATTCTCCATTTTCTCGTGTCCCTTTGCAAAGGGAACAAAAATGCCATTATATTTTTTTAACTTTATTGATTGAATGTTAACACCGAAAATATATAAGCAAGTCATGGCACATTTCATTTTTACCACGTCATTTTCAAATGTTATTATCAATTTTTGACAATCATTTGGGGCTTGATTACATTTCGACGAGAGAATGTGATCTTTTTTTGTTGTGATTTTTTGTTTGATATCGGCTTGGCTACAAAATCACTCTCTCACACTTCATGGTAAATAAAGAGCTGTGTCTATTACGATCTACCTTATCTGTTTGTCCGTCCGTTCGTCCGTCTGTCTCTGTCTTTGTCTGTATAGGTGTGTCTCTGACTGTCTCAATTGCTCTATCCCTTTGTTCTAGTCTCTTATTTTTGTGAATGCAATTTCTTCCTTTAACTTCTGTCCCATGCTGAGACACTACATATACCAGTAATAACTGAGCTGTCAACCCTTTTCGAAAATTTACAATATTTTGTCCGCAACTCTTTTTAGAAAAATAATTGGTCCAAAGAGGCAACAAGAAGCTTTGATTAGGCTCTGGTAAGGGATGTCTGGGCTAGGAAATGATTTTTTCGAAATAGACTGCAAGCTTTGATCTTATTCTTTCTTATGTCTTTGTCTTTCTCTTTTTCAGGATATGCTGCATAATGAGGACATTAAGCTGGACTGGGATTTCAAGCTATCACTTCTAACGGATCTTGTTCGGGTAAAGAAAGCGAGAGAGAGAGAGAGGGGGGGGGGGGAAGAGTGAGAGAGAGAGAGAGAGAGAGATAGGGAGAGGATGGGGGTAGGAGATAGAGGTGTGTGTGTGTGTGTGTGTGTGTGTGTGTGTGTGCGTGCATGCGTGCGTGCGTGCGTGCATGCGTGCGAGTGTGTGTGTGTGTGTGTGTTTGTGAGTGTGTGTGTGTGTGTGTGTGTGTGTTTGTTTGTTTGTCGACTTGTCTGTCGGTTTGTCTGTGTCTTCGTGTGATCGGACATGCTTTATACGCATTGTGTCTGCCTGTCTGCCTGCCTGTCTGTCTGTCTGTCTGTCTGTCTGTCTGTCTGCGTTTTTCGATTTGACTGCTGATTGTGTGTGTGTTTGTCAGTGTGGGCGGGCGTGCAAACGTTTCTGTGTTCATAAACTTGTGATATTGCTATGACTGTTCGTTTGTGCGGGGAAGTGTCAAGATTCCATTTTTAGCTCCCTTTTCTTAATTCACTTTATTCGTACATAGCACCAAGATATAACTTTCATATCCCTTCTAATTATTCGCCTATTTCGTAATGTCAGCCATGGTTCTATGTTTATATCCCTTCTAATAAGTCTCACATGTCGTAACTTAAATCTTTTTGAAGCTGAGTTGCATTCCCGACTTGCAAGCTTCCTGAGTCTAACGCCTTGCACTCGTAGTCCTTATCCTCCCTCTGACTTGATCCTTCTGTCTTCTTCTTTTTACATTTAGTCAAGTTTTGACTACATGTTTTAACATAGAGGGGGGAATCGAGACGAGGGTCGTGATGTATGTGTGTGTGTGTGTGTGTGTGTGTGTGTGTGTGTGTGTGTGTGTGTGTGTGTGTCTGTCTGTCTGTCTGTCTGTCTGTCTGTGTGTGTGTAGAGCGATTCAGAGTAAACTACTGGACCGATCTTTATGAAATTTTACATGAGAGTTCCTGGGTATGATATCCCCAGACGTGTTTTTCATTTTTCGGATAAATGTCTTTGATGACGTTATATCCGGCTTTTTGTAAAAGTTGAGGCGGCACTGTCACACCCTCATTTTTCAATCAAATTGATTGAAATTTTGGCCAAGCAATCTTCGACGAAGGCCGGACTTTAGTATTGCATTTCAGCTTAGAGGCTTAAAAATTAATTAATGAATTTGGTCATTAAAAATCTGAAAATTGTAATTAAAATTATTTTTTATAAAACGATCCAAAATTACGTTCAGCTTATTCTTTATCATTTTCTGATTCCAAAAAACATATACATATGTTATATTCAGATTAAAAACAAGCTCTGAAAATTAAAAATATAACAATTATGATTAAAATGAAATTTCCGAAATCGATTTAAAAACAATTTCATCGTATTCCTTGTCGGTTCCTGATTCCAAAAACATATAGATATGGTATGTTTGGATTACAAACACGCTTAGAAAGTTAAAACAAAGAGAGGTACAGAAAAGCGTGCTATGCAGCACAGCGCAACCACCCCCGCGCTAAACAGGCTCGTTAATTTCACTGCCTTTTGCAGGGCGGGGATGTAGCTCAGTCGGTAGCGCGCTGGATTTGTATCCAGTTGGCCGCTGTCAGCGTGAGTTCGTCCCCACGTTCGGCGAGAGATTTATTTCTCAGAGTCAACTTTGTGTGCAGACTCTTCTCGGTGTCCGAACACCCCCGTGTGTACACGCAAGCACAAGACCAAGTGCGCACGAAAAAGATCCTGTAATCCATGTCAGAGTTCGGTGGGTTATAGAAACACGAACATACCCAGCATGCTTCCTCCGAAAACGGCGTATGGCTGCCTAAATGGCTGTGTAAAAACGGTCATACACGTAAAAGCCGTGGGAGTTTCAGCCCATGAACGAACAAACAAACTGCCTTTTGCACGAGCGGCGGATTACGGTCATTGTGAAAAAATGCAGTGCGTTCAGTTTCATTCTGTGAGTTCCACAGCTTGACAAAATGTAGTAATTTCGCCTTACGCGACTTGTTTTTACATTTAGTCAAGTTTTGACTAAATGTTTTGACGTAGAGGGGGGAATCGAGACGAGGGTCGTGGTGTATGTGCGTGTGTGTGTGTGTGTGTCTGTGTGTGTGTGTAGAGCGATTCAGACTAAACTACTGGACCGATCTTTATGAAATTTTACATGAGAGTTCCTGGGTATGAAATCCCCGAACGTTTTTTTCATTTTTTTGATAAATGTCTTTGATGACGTCATATCCGGCTTTTCGTGAAAGTTGAGGCGGCACTGTCACGCCCTCATTTTTCAACCAAATTGGTTGAAATTTTGGTCGGGTAATGTTCGACAAAGCCCGGACTTCGGTATTGCATTTCAGCGTGGTGGCTTAAAAATTAATTAATGACTTTGGTCATTAAAAATCTGAAAATTGTAAAAAAAAAATGTTTTTTATAAAACGATCCAAATTTACGTTTATCTTATTCTCCATCATTTGCTGATTCCAAAAACATATAAATATGTTATATTCGGATTAAAAACAAGCTCTGAAAATTAAATATATAAAAATTATTATCAAAATTAAATTTTCCAAATCAATTTAAAAACACTTTCATCTTATTCCTTGTCGGTTACTGATTCAAAAAACATATAGATATGATATGTTTGGATTAAAAACACGCTCAGAAAGTTAAAACGAAGAGAGGTACAGAAAAGCGTGCTATCCTTCCCAGCCCAGCTCTTCTTGTCAATTTCACTGCCTATGCCGTGAGCGGTGGACTGACGATGCTACAAGTATACGGTCTTGCTGCGTTGCATTGCGTTCAGTTTCATTCTGTGAGTTCGACAGCTACCTGACTAAATGTTGTATTTTCGCCTTACGCGACTTGTTTCTTCTTCTTCTTCTCATGCCTGAAAGTGGTGAGTAGAAACATGTAACTGGCGAGTAGAAATGTTCATCTACTCGCCAAATACGAGTAAAGTTGCTGAAACAAATTGTTGGTTTGGCTAGCAAAGGTTGCTCTCTGGCTAGTTCATTTTTCCGAATCACCAGCCAAAGGCGAGCAAACAATTTGTTGGACTTTCAGGGCTGCTTCTTCTTCATCATCTTCTTCTTCTTCTTCCTCTCTTTACATTTAGTCAAGTTTTGACTAAATGTTTTAACATAGAGGGGGGAATCGAGACGAGGGTCGTGGTGTATGTGTGTGTGTCTGTCTGTGTGTGTGTGTGTAGAGCGATTCAGACTAAACTACTGGGCCGATCTTTATGAAATTTGACATGAGAGTCCCTGGGTATGATATCCCCGGACGTTTTTTTCATTTTTTCGATAAATACCTTTGATGACGTCATACCCGGCTTTTTGTCACACCCTCATTTTTGAATCAAATTGATTGAAATTTTGGCTAAGCAATCTTCGACGAAGCCCGGGGTTTGGTATTGCATTTCAGCTTGGTGGCTTAAAAACTAATGAGTGAGTTTGGTCAATATAAATCGGAAATTTGTAATTAAAATTATTTTTTTTATTAAACGATCCAAAAACAATTTCATCTTATTTTTCGTCATTTTCTGATTCCAAAAACATATACATATGTTATATTTGGATTAAAAACAAGCTCTGAAAATTTAAAATATAAAAATTATGATCAAAATTAAATTTCCGAAATCGTTTTAAAACCTATTTCATCTTATTCCTTGACGGTTCCTGATTCCAAAAACATATAGATATGATATGTTTGGATTAAAAACACGCTCAGAAAGTTAAAACGAAGAGAGGTACAGTAAAGCGTGCTATGAAGCACAGCGCAATCGCTACCGCGCCAAACAGGCTCGTCACTTTTACTGCCTTTTGCACTAGCGGCGGACTACGTTCAGTTTCATTCTGTGAGTTCCACAGCTTGACTAAATGTAGTAATTTCGCCTTACGCGACTTGTTTTTTTCTGTCTCTGTCTCTCTATCTCTCTGTCTCTGTCTCTCTCTCTGTCTCTGTCTCTCTCTCTCTCTCTCTCTCTCTCTCTCTCTCTCTCTCTCTCTCTCTCTCACTTTTCTCAAACACACACGCAGAAACGCACGCATGTACGAACAAACACATCTATATACATGTATAAACACACACACACACACACACACACACACGCACACGCACGCACGCACGCGCGCACACACATACACTCTCTCTCTCTCTCTCTCTCTCTCTCTCTCTCTCTCTCTCTCTCATAAATCAAGCTTTGCTTTTTCAGGATCATCTCTTTGGAAATCTTTACCAATTGAAATCAAGAGAAGCCTTTAAAAGGCGGGTGCACACACACTTGACGACAGTATAAACTGCCCCCTGAAATCTAGGTTGTTTTTGTTTTAGACTTGTCGTCTGATGATTTTATGTTGAAAGGATAGGTTGGAAGATTAGGCTAAGCCTGAAACCTTTATACTTATATAATAAAGTTATGAATTCTGACTTTTCTCTATCTCTCTCGCACTTTCTCTCTCTTTCTCATTTTCCCCCTATCGTGTATTTTCCCAACCTTATACTTTTAGTCGTTTTTCTCTTTTATTCCCCCAAGGAGAAATAGAGCTGCTACCGTTGTAATTCAACTCCTCTTTTTTTGTACAGACGACTGTCATTGAAATCTTCTTGTGTCGCAAGACATATAATTCTAATACGTTTTGACAGCCTATTTTCTTGTGCGAACACGGAATGTACGCTTCTCAGTTAGAAGCAAAAAAACACCGCCCAAACAATTCGTTGCTTTTTCAGAGTTTTTGAAAGCGTTGGAAATTGTTTTTCGTGGCTGTCTTGTCGAACTGGATTGGCAGGAATGTTGCCCCTTCTTCACTTCCCATTGTGTTTCGGAATCTCGCTTAAAGATGCCTACCTTCCCGTGTAAACTATCACGTAAACCATCATCTGAACCATCATGTAAACCATCATGTGAACCATCATGTAAACCATCATGTGAACCGTCATGTGAACCATTATGTAAACCACCATGTGAACCATCATGTAAACCATCATGTGAACCATTATGTAAACCACCATGTGAACCATCATGTAAACCATCATGTGAACCATCATGTAAACCATCATGTGAACCATCATTTATCCTACATACGTGAGAGAGACACTCGTGAGATAATAATCGTTCAAATCACACGTGTGTATATCATGTAAATGAGGTCATGTCAAGCAAGTCTGGCAGGGACCTGTTTTTCCACTGCATATGATGCCAAAGTCACCGAGACAAACGTCATTATAGAAACACAAATTGCGCTCGCTAATTACCCTCGATGAATCTTTAGAACTAACACGTCACGCCACACTTTCAGAGTGACGTTTCTTTGCTTTGACGTAATAGATTGCACGAGGCTTTAGAAGAGATCGAGGTTCCAAAACAAGCGTCTTCAATTTAGCTGCCTCGAATGCTGGACATTTTCAGTAAAATACACGTAAGTACAGTATGTAGGATAAACAGAATACTACATGGCTTGCTGTGTCGTACCAGATTTACACTCGTTGCTTTTTCAAATAGTGAACAGCTCGCTTTCGCTCGCAGTTCAATATTTTAAAAAAAAAACTCGTGTAAATCTGGTACGACACAGCAAGCCATGTAGTATTCTCTATATGAACCATCATGTGAAGCATCATGTAAACCATCATGTGAACCATTATGTGAACCATCATGTGAACCATCATGTAAACCATCATATAAACCATCATGTGAACCATCATTTGAACCATCATGTGAAGCATCATGTAAACCATCATGTAAACCATCATGTGAACCATCATGTAAACCATCATGTGAACCATCGATCATGTGAACCATCATGTGAACCATCATGATTGTAAACCATCATGTGAACCATCATGTAAACCATCATGTGAACCATCGTGTAAACCATCATGTGAACCAGCATGTAAACCATCATGTGAACCAGCATGTAAACCATCATGTGAACCAGCATGTGAACCATCATGTGAACCATCATGTGAACCATCATGTGAACCAGCATGTAAACCATCATGTGAACCAGCATGTAAACCATCATGTGAACCAGCATGTGAACCATCATGTAAACCATCATGTGAACCATCATGTGAACCATCATGTAAACCATCATCATGTAAACCATCATGTGAACCATCATGTAAACCATCATGTAAACCATTATGTAAACCATCATGTAAACCACAGCAGATATATCCAATATTGAAAATGGGATAAGACCAGTCTACTTCACAATTGTGTTTCTCTATGACTTTACGCGTAGAACACGTAAGTTGACAATACGATCATTCGTAATTTGTTGTCAGTCTGTAAAATGCACAATGATGAGTTGGAAAACGTCAAAACAAGCACCTATGTACTATTTACGAATTTCATTGTAAGATGGGCATTTAAACAGAAAGTGGTTTTCATTTTCTTCCGTTGATTTAGAAAATGTGCAATTTCCTGATTCAGCGCACTCGGGATTATTGCGCAGTTTATTTACCTTCAATGGTGTAATGCCAAGTCTGAACTTTGTGTACATTTTGCGAATGTACTGATTTGTAATCATACCCAGATACTTTTCTTTTTCAAGTTCTCCTTTAAACATCCTGAATACATCAAATCTCACACTTGTCTCAAGTTTACTGTGCCAGTTTTTCTCAAAACAGTCTTAACTCGTGACGTTGCTGCAATGTTTTAATAAACACACATTCCCTACCTACAGACCCGTTCAACCACACATCTCCAAATCCATTCATGCAAAGGAGGCATTTAACTTGTTGAGACCCAATTTTGCTTTCCCCTTTCAACTGCGTTTTTTAACATGATGTGGGACATCTTTGCATATCTCGAGCCCGGCATACAGTTCAGTCTCAACCAGTACTTGACGCACCTGATATTTGCTAGGATTGACAGAGTGTATCTTCGAAGTTCCCCATAAACCATCTGGTATGGACTGTTGGACGAGATCCAAAGTTGTCTTTTACAGGCATACATGTGAACCCTTTCAATCTTTGAACAGTTAAAGCATCCCCATAGTTCTGAGCCATATAGCAAAATGGTAACAATTTGCGCATCAAATAATTTGGAAAATATGATCATGTTGCGGCATCCTATATTCCATAGCACTTTATAAATGTCAATAACACCTTGTTTTGGCTCTAGTGATTGCGTCATCGAAAGAAAGACACAAACGGGCTTGGAGAGAGAGAGAGAGAGAGAGAGAGAGAGAGAGAGAGAGAGAGAGAGAGAGAGAGAGAGAGAGAGAGAGAGAGAGAGAGAGATAACGACAACGACAGACAGACAGACAGACAGACACCGGCCTCCAGATAAGTGCAGATAACCTTTCCTGGATCCGCAGCGTTTCCCCCAGGTGTCCCCCACCCCTCCCCCTCTTCCCTTAATGCAATGGTGACGCGAACAAAAATCTGCATTCTGCATAATCTAGTGCAATTTCCTTGCAAACTCTCAAACTTTGGTCGCGCTCACAGTTCTTGCGCTGTCATAAACTTCGTTTGCATAATGTTTCATGTCCGCCTTCAGACGCTGAGTGCGAGACTGAAAGTTTCCGTCGCATTTTTGATTTTGCTGTTTTCATTTTCTTGAGGTTTCCTCCTTTTTTACATTTAGTCAAGTTTTGACTAAATGTTTTAACATAGAGGGGGGAATCGAGACGAGGGTCGTGGTGTATGTGTGTGTGTCTGTCTGTCTGTCTGTGTGTGTGTGTAGAGCGATTCAGACTAAACTACTGGACTGATCTTTATGAAATTTGACATGAGAGTTCCTGGGTATGATATCCTCAGACGTTATTTTCATTTTTTTGATAAATGTCTTTGATGACGTCATATCCGGCTTTTCGTGAAAGTTGAGGCGGCACTGTCACGCTCTCATTTTTCAACCAAATTGGTTGGAATTTTGGTCAAGTAATCTCCGACAAAGCCCGGACTTCGGTATTGCATTTCAGCTTGGTGGCTTAACTTAAAAATTAATTAATGACTTTGGTCATTAAAAATCTGAAAATTGTAAAAAAATTATTTTTTTTATAAAACGATCCAAATTTACATTCATCTTATTCTCCATTATTTTCTGATTCCAAAAACATATAAATATGTTATATTTGGATTAAAAATAAGCTCTGAAAATTAAAAATATAAAAATTATGATCAAAATTAAATTTTCGAAATCAATTTAAAAACACTTTCATCTTATTCCTTGTCGGTTCCTGATTCCAAAACCATATAGATATGATATGTTTGGATTGAAAACACGCTCAGAAAGTTAAAACGAAGAGAGGTACAGAAAAGCGTGCTATCCTTCTCAGCGCAACTACTACCCCGCTCTTCTTGTCAATTTCACTGCCTTTGCCATGAGCGGCGGACTGACGATGCTACGAGTATACGGTCTTGCTGCGTTGCATTGCGTTCAGTTTCATTCTGTGAGTTCGACAGCTACTTGACTAAATGTTGTATTTTCGCCTTACGCGACTTGTTTCCCCTTCAATTCTGTCTTTCTTCTCTCTTCTTTCTCCACATTTGTAAATGTTTCTCTTTTATTCGTTCATTCTTTCTTTCATTTTGGTATGTCTTGTTATAACCGGCACGGTTGGCCTAGTGGTAAGGCGTCCGCCCCGTGATCGGGAGGTCGTGGGTTCAAACCCCGGCCGGGTCATACTTAAGACTTTAAAATTGGCAATCTAGTGGCTGCTCCGCCTGGCGTCTGGCATTATGGGGTTAGTGCTAGGACTGGTTGGTCCGGTGTCAGAATAATGTGACTGGGTGAGACATGAAGCCTGTGCTGCGACTTCTGTCTTGTGTGTGGCGCACGTTATATATGTCAAAGCAGCACCGCCCTGATATGGCCCTTCGTGGTCGGCTGGGCGTTAAACAAAAACAAAAACAAACAAAAAATGTCTTGTTATGTTCCTCTTTCTTTTATTCCTCTGTCTGTCTCTCTCTCTGTTGGTCGGTCTTTCCGAATTTCTTTCTTTCTCTCTTTTTTTCTCTTTCTTTCTTTTATTCTTCTTCCTTACTTAAATAGCCCAAGACAGAATTCTGTTAGACGTGTTCTAATTCTCCTCTTTCATTTTGAAATCTTCCTTCTTTGACAAGGACAGAATCCTAGTTTCCAATGACCTTGTTAAGTGTAGTAATTCTGTTTATTCTGCCTCATTCGTCATGTAATGTCATTTGTTACGCATCCATCCTAATCTGGTATATATGCTTTCCCTGTTCAAATGTGGGGTTGTTCCTGCGTATTATGCCGGCGTTTCTTTTCCTTTTGCGAGTGTGAATGAAATTTCTTTAATTTTGTTTGGAGGGGGTGGGGGTAGCTCCCTCGTCGAGTAAGTGTCCAGGAAAATATTTTTTTCCTGTCCTTTATTTTGACGTTTTCCTTCTTTTGAACCTTTATATTTGTCTCTGTTTGTCTGTACGTCTCTCGTCACTCTCTCTCTCTCTCTCTCCGCCCCCCCCCCCCTCTCTCTCGCTCTCTCTCTCTTTCTCTCTTTCTCTCTCGCTCTCTCTCTCTCTCTTTCTCTCGCTCTCTCGCTTTCTCTCTCTCTTTCTCTCTCTCTTTCTCTCTCTCTCTCTTTCTCTCTCTCTCTTTCTCTCTCTCTCTCGTTTATATTGCTTATGCCACAACCCTCGTAAAATAAAATTTGATTTGATTTGATTTGATTTGATCTCTTTCTCTCTTTCTCTCTCTTTGTGCGCATGCGCGCAAGTGTGTGTGTGTGTGTGTGTGTGTGTGTGTGTGTGTGTGTGTATTTGTGTGTGTGTGTGTGTGTGTATTTGTGTGTGTCTTTTTGTGAGTTTGCGTGTATTAGGATACTTTTTATCTGCATGTGTCCCCGACTTCTTTCAGAAATCATGTTTGAGTGTTAGGCCTAAAAAAAAAATAGGTGTGGTTACGGTAACCCGACCTACCCTATTTTTAGGGGCCGATCCTATAACTTTCTATTACATTTGTCAAAAAAAAAAAAAAAAAAAAAACGAGTGCAAAAAACGCAATGAAAGCGAAAGCGCCCGTGTCGCACACTTATTTCCCTGTCAAGTAGGTTTAATTTGTACACATTAGAAAAAAAAGTTAAAAAAAAAAAAGTGATTGCCTACCTACCTACCCTATTTTTTTGGGCTATGTTACCGTAACCACACCTTTTTTTTTTTTTGGCCTTATCATATGCACACATTCATCAATACAAGCAAGTGGGCGGGCGAAAGAATTAGTGAAGGTCCGTCTGCCTGTCAAGTTGGCGTGCATTATTAAATAACAATTACAATAATAAATACATCATGAATTTATTTGGTTTTTCAATAATGAATTGTTTTCTTGAACAAGGGTTTACGGTACCTACACAACACACCACTGAAGATTCATGGGCATCTGACGTCACAAAACTGCGTCATCGACAGTCGCTTTGTCCTCAAAATCACCGACTACGGAATTCCAGGATTGATGGAAAAACTAAAGATAGATTCTAGAGAACTTGAAACCAAAGGTAAGCAAACGGCACAGAATTCAACCCCTTGACTGCCGGAAGATTTTAATTAAAACATTTAATAATAATTCATATCATATGTATAACAGTTATACCAAAACTGAGAAAACGGTCTCCAAGGAAGGCAATGGGCTGGGTGGCCGAGTGGTAACGCACTTGCGCTCGGAAGCGAGAGGTTGCGAGTTCGACCCTGGGTCAGGGCGTTAGCAATTTTCTCCCCCCTTTCCTAACCTAGGTGGTGGGTTCAAGTGCTAGTCTTTCGGATGAGACTAAAAACCGAGGTCCCTTCGTGTACATTACATTGGGGTGTGCACGTTAAAGATCCCACGATTGACAAAAGGGTCTTTCCTGGCAAAATTGTATAGGCATAGATAAAAAAAAATGTCCACCAAAATACCCGTGTGACTTGGAATAATAGGCCGTGAAAAGTAGAATATGCGCCGAAATGGCTGCGATCTGCTGGTCGATGTGAATGCGTGATGTATTGTGTAAATTCCATCTCACACGGCATAAATAGATCCCTGCGCCTTGAGTCCGAGTCTGGAGATACGCGCGCGATATAAGACTTCATAAATCAAAATAAATCAAGCAATCACTTTTAAAGGCACAGTCCTTAATAGATGTTTTCCTGACGAAAAACAAACTCGGTCAGGATTTACAGGCGTTGTGGAAGAGTTTGGAGAACGCAGATTTGTCTCGGTTACTTCGTCATAGCAGCAGTAGAAAGCTACGTGTAAGGTTCCGCTAGGATGTGCATGTTTTGGTTTCATATCTCGTTAACCACTGTACACAGTGTTGTTGGGTATGAGAAGAGATACATGAACACAGTGTTGTGGAGTATGAGTGGAGATGAATGAACACAGTGTTGTGGGGTATGTGTAGACGGGAATGAACACAGTGTTGTGGGGTATGTGTAGACTGGAATGAACACAGTGTTGTGGGATATGTGTAGACTGGAATGAACACAGTGTTGTGGGGTATGTGTAGACGGGAATGAACACAGTGTTGTGGGGTATGTGTAGACGGGAATGAACACTGTGTTGTGGGGTATGTGTAGAGATGAATGAACACAGTGTTGTGGGGTATGTGTAGACGGGAATGAACACTGTGTTGTGGGGTATGTGTAGAGATGAATGAACACAGTGTTGTGGGGTATATGTAGACGGGAATGAACACAGTGTTGTGGGGTATGTGTAGGCTGGAATGAACACAGTATTGTGGGGTATGTGTAGACGGGAATGAACACAGTGTTGTGGGGTATGTGTAGACTGGAATGAACACAGTGTTGTGGGGTATGTGTAGAGATGAATGAACACAGTGTTGTGGGGTATGTGTAGAGATGAATGAACACTGTGTTGTGGGGTATTAGTAGAAATGAATGAACACTGTGTTGTGGGGTATGTATAGACGGGAATGAACGCTGTGTTGTGGGGTATGTGTAGAGATGAATGAACACAGTGTTGTGGGGTATGTGTAGACGGGAATGAACACAGTGTTGTGGGGTATGTGTAGACGGGAATGAACACAGTGTTGTGGGGTATGTGTAGACTGGAATGAACACAGTGTTGTGGGGTATGTGTAGAGATGAATGAACACTGTGTTGTGGGGTATGAGTAGAGATGAATGAACACTGTGTTGTGGGGTATGTGTAGACGGGAATGAACACAGTGTTGTGGGGTATGTGTAGAGATGAATGAACACAGTGTTGTGGGGTATGTGTAGACGGGAATGAACACTGTGTTGTTGGGTATGAGTAGAGATGAATGAACACTGTGTTGTGGGGTATGTGTAGAGATGAATGAACACGGTGTTGTGGGGTATGTGTAGACTGGAATGAACACAGTGTTGTGGGGTATGTGTAGAGATGAATGAACACAGTGTTGTGGGGTATGTGTAGGCTGGAATGAACACAGTGTTGTGGGGTATGTGTAGAGATGAATGAACACTGTGTTGTGGGGTATGAGTAGAGATGAATGAACACTGTGTTGTTGGGTATGAGTAGAGATGAATGAACACTGTGTTGTGGGGTATGTGTAGAGATGAATGAACACAGTGTTGTGGGGTATGTGTAGACTGGAATGAACACAGTGTTGTGGGGTATGTGTAGACTGGAATGAACACAGTGTTGTGGGGGTATGTGTAGAGATGAATGAACACAGTGTTGTGGGGTATGTGTAGACTGGAATGAACACAGTGTTGTGGGGTATGTGTAGACTGGAATGAACACAGTGTTGTGGGGTATGAGTAGAGATGAATGAACACAGTGTTGTGGGGTATGTGTAGACTGGAATGAACACAGTGTTGTGGGGTATGTGTAGACTGGAATGAACACAGTGTTGTGGGGTATGTGTAGAGATGAATGAACACAGTGTTGTGGGGTATGTGTAGACGGGAATGAACACTGTGTTGTGGGGTATGAGTAGAGATGAATGAACACTGTGTTGTGGGGTATGTGTAGAGATGAATGAACACTGTGTTGTGGGGTATGAGTAGAGATGAATGAACACAGTGTTGTGGGTATGTGTAGAGATGAATGAACACAGTGTTGTGGGGTATGTGTGGAGATGAATGAACACAGTGTTGTGGGGTATGAGTAGAGATGAATGAACACAGTGTTGTGGGGTATCAGTAGAGATGAATGAACACAGTGTTGTGGGGTATGTGTAGAGATGAATGAACACAGTGTTGTGGGGTATGTGTAGACTGGAATGAACACAGTGTTGTGGGGTATGAGTAGAGATGAATGAACACAGTGTTGTGGGTATGTGTAGAGATGAATGAACACAGTGTTGTGGGGTATGAGTAGAGATGAATGAACACAGTGTTGGGGGGTATGAGTAGAGATGAATGAACACAGTGTTGTGGGGTATGTGTAGAGATGAATGAACACAGTGTTGTGGGGTATGTGTAGACGGGAATGAACACAGTGTTGTGGGGTATGTGTAGACGGGAATGAACACAGTGTTGTGGGATATGTGTAGACTGGAATGAACACAGTGTTGTGGGGTATGTGTAGACGGGAATGAACACAGTGTTGCTGGGTGTGAGTAGAGATGAATGAACCCAGCTGTTGTGGGGTTTGGGCAGACTTGCTGTGGACGTCCCCCGAGATGCTGCGGGACGAGGTGCTGTTGAGGCGAGGCACGGAGAAGAGCGATGTCTACTCCCTCTCCATCATCTTCCAGGAGGTGGCGCTACGATCAGAACCCTACAGCTCGCACGCCTTGACGCCTGAAGGTGAGATTTGTGTGTTTGTGTGTCTGTTTGTCTGTCTGTCTGTCTGTCTGTCTGTCTGTCTACCTACCTGCTTCATCTGAAGGTCAGATATCTGTCTGTCTGTCTGTCTGTCTGTCTGTCTGTCTGTTTGCCTGCATCATCTTTCAAAAGATGACACTCAAGTCGAAACACTTTTGTTTGTGCGCCTGGACGAATGAAGGTCAGATCTCTGTCCCTCTGTTTGTCTGTCTGTTTGTCTTTCTGTCTGTATGTATGTCTGGCTGGCTGGCTGGCTGGCTGGCTGGCTGGCTGTCTGCATCATATTTCCAACATTGTCATTCAGGCCAGAACATTACAAATTGTGCGCCTTGACAACTGAAGGTGATATCTCTGTCTGGTATTGGGACATTCAACATATTGTTTTGTCATCATTTTCACGAGTTTTCATTCATAACCAGCTGAGGAATAAATAACACTGTTCCCCATGTAACAAATCGAGGTGGTGAATGGGTTTGAGCTTTCAGGTGAAACGTGGATTGTCAAAGTAAAAGCCAATGAGGCTGATTATTTGATGTGTGGAACCATCGCGGCTTTTGATTCGTGTTTTCGAGGACAACGATTGTATGTAATCATTCGCTCTCAAAGACCCAATCAATGTTGGTGATTACCGCTGGGACTCATGGTCAATTTGCAACTTATGTCTGTAATCGCAAAATCCACAATAAAAAGTCAGAAAACACTATTTAAAAAAAAGGGAATATGCTCAAAACTTACTGAATAAGATGGCTGCTCTGTACATTTTCGGACTAGAAGAAAAGCGACGAACAAGTTACGTTTGACGTCACAGACAAGTATGACGTGTTATCTCGAACTTCTGACGCGTTGGGGTCCAGAATTGCATTGAAAAATTTACGTTCAGAAAAAGGATCCCCATGTATTATTGTGCGTCCCTTTGCTTATCCAAAATGAAGACAAAAACGATGTTTGGTGGCATGTTGTCAGACTAGCTTTGTTGTTCCTCGGGGACCATATCGCCTTCGGTTTTCATATTTATCAACCGCGGCCTTCGGGCTTGGTCGATAAAGATGAAACCGAAGACGACAATTATGGTCCCCTCGGACCAACACAAAAGCTCGTCTGTCAACAAGCCACCAAACATCTTATAATATTCCTTCCCATGTGATATGGCTGTACGTGATGTGTGTTGTGTCACAGTGGCACAATGTGTGTGTGTGTGTGTGTGTGTGTGTGTGTGTGTGTGTGTGTGTGTGTGTGTGTGTGTGTGTGTGTGTGTGTGTGTGTGTGTGTGTGTCTGTGTTTTAAGTTGAGATTTGTCATTGTTCAATGTAAATGATGTATTGCATCTATTGGATAATGTGTTGTTGTAAGCGTAGTGTTACGTTGATTTGTTAGAATGTATATGTATTTGATGTTTAAATAGTAAGGTTTTATTCACAGTTAATATGTAAAGCGCGGAGAGCATAGTTTTACCGTGGTTCGCGCTATATAAGCTCTCATTATTATTATTTAAGTTATTGAGACATCCCAGTGCACTAAGGGATTTATAGAGTGTCATGAAGTGGATTGTAGTGTGAAATAAAGGATCTTTTCTGAAAACGTGTTCTGCCCTATCTTTTTACGCTGACTTCAAACTTCACACCAACACACTCCAAACACAGAAATTTGGGAGGATACAGACTTATTATTTTCTCCCCCAAAATATAACACGATTCTCCACCTCAAATACATCAATACGAATCAACTTCTTGAACACACAGTTCACACAACATATAGCATTCACTCAATGCATGTAAATACATGTTATAAAGATACTTTCTCAACGATAGATTAACGCACAAGATGAAGTGCTGACCAACACTCACGAGTTCGTATCACGGCTCACTGCATGTCGTCATTTACACATCCTTGTGTCGTTGAATCCCGTAGATGATGAATTCCCAGAACTTTCCTTATAGGTGCCAACACACACCTTTCACGTTTCTCCCCGAGAAACATTTCCGCCATTAGCGAAATAAACCGTCGTCGCTACGACCGGTAACGATGGAAACTCCTCCGTTTAGCCATCTCTGCGCCGATGTGGTCTCTTCCCCCACCATCGCTCCGCATTCTCCCGTGTAAGGTCCCTCCCTTTGTCCACGCCATGGAAAAACCCTCATGGAACCTCCTAAAGAATTAACCCAAGTCTTAATACACATTCTCTTAAACGATCTCCTCTTCCTAAACTAAAGTCATGTAAACATCTCTCTCGTTCATTCTACATTCACATTCCGTCCACAGACAAAATCCAACTATACTTCATCCATGAATCACTTAATCCATCACTGACATTACCACACATAGTATCACTGTCTTAAACATAGCATAAATGCGTAACAGCAATTATGTTCAAGAATTTACCAACAAAAACCATAACATAATCACAAGAATTCTCTCAAAACTTCACACTAGAATTTAGTGCACTTTGTATACACTAACCTTTACATTCCAGCTATGTATTCCAACTTCAATAATATACAACATAGTAAATCATTTACCTTAAGAGACCCGTCTCTTGAAAGAGTACTTGTTCCCAGAACAAAACCGACACGCGCCGACAACCTTCCCGGTTGAAAATCTTAAACGCTGTGACTTTATTAACCCCAGACCAGCTACAGTTCTCATAAACACAACTCATGTCAAACTATGGTTTTCTCGTGAAACGCACAAAACCCGTGATAACGCCTCTCCCGTCACCTTCGCATCGCACTGCAATATTTAGGGAGGTTAAAAACACGACGTGGTTTCACCTCACAAATATGCTAATCACATCTTTGTGACATAGAGCAAATCGAGAAAATTCATTATTTTCGAGATTTGCTCTATAAATCCCTTAGTGCACTGGGATTGTTTCAATAACAATATTGTCAGTACCGCCATAGAAAAAAGAAGATTCCAAACGCACATTTTGCTACGACCATTTGAATAGGCATAACTGTGTGGTCAGGTCGTGTTAGATCTACTTTTGTGTGGGATGTCTCAAGTGTGTCGTGCTTTCGTCACACGCATTTTAATTTCTGTTGGTAAATTCCAGTGTAGCGTTAACCTGAACAGTGATGATCTTTCATAGAGACCTCATTTGAACTCGGAGAAAGGACTGTGCTCTTCGTTATTTGCGATTCGAAACCTCCAGTCGAGCTTCGACGGATTGGCTGTGCAGAGTGACTCCCCTTGAATACACCAGTTAACAGTTTCGGCGTTTACATGGAACGAAGAAGGAAAGCGGAAGAGGAAGAAGTACAAACATACTCGCAAAAATCGATCTGCGCCCGATGTAATCCTTAGAACCTTTACACTCTTTCTTCGAACACTCAAAAGCAACTTCAGGGCTGGAAGACTACAAAATTGCACTTTCTGCCGACTGAATCTACACTTTCTCAAATCAACCGGAACAGGAAAAAGAAGAAAAAACTTTCAAAAAAACGATCTGCGGATGCGCATTTTCTCAAAAACAGGAAACCGGAAGAGGAAGAAGGAGCAAAAGTGCTCGTAGAAAAAGATGTGCGCATGTGCGAATCTAAAATGGCCGCGGAACTCCAAGAGTGCGCTAACGGTTTTAGCGCATCACCATTAGCCAATCAACTGCTTCACATCAGTCCTGTGACACCAGTACTTACTGACAATTATTATTATTATTATTATTATATATGTGCCCATGCAGGCTTTTATACCAAATGAGAGCATCCTTCTACCGGGACACATGCCAACAAGCAACAGCTTGGCTCGTTTCTTTTCAAAGTTGGAAATATTCGCTGCAATTCTTTGTGTATATTGACATAGGTGCCACTTCCAACATTAATTGCACCCCCCGCGGGTTAGGGGGAAGAATTTACCCGATGCTCCCCAGCATGTCGTAAGAGGCGACTAACGGATTTTGTTTCTCCGTTTACCCTTGATAAGTGTTTCTTGTATAGAATAGAGTCAATTTTTGTACAGATTTTAGTCAAGCAGTATGTAAGAAATGTTAAGTCCTTTGTACTGGAAACTTGCATTCTCCCAGTAAGGTCATATATTGTACTACGTTGCAAGCCCCTGGAGCAAATTTTTGATTAGTGCTTTTGTGAACTAGAAACAATTGACAAGTGGCTCTATCCCATCTCCCCCCTTTCCCCGTCGCGATATAACCCTTCGTGGTTGAAAACGACGTTAAACACCAAATAAAGAAAGAAACATTAAAGGCACAGTGCAGCTCACAGCCTTCGTTTTGCGTTTTTGTTGCAGCTGAGTGCATTTACAGTTCAAAAATCCTCCTATGGTAGTAAAACAAACCCAAAACTACCCAACGACGACATCTGTGAAGCTCGACAGTTTCTTGTTCACGCGAGTGCATAAATTAACCTAGTTATTACGTGGTGTTTGGTCGGAGTTCGATTCAACTGAGTGATTCCGGCCTCCATTTTGTTTTACACAAACTCATGATGACGTCTGACATAGTTTGCTAGTGACGTGTCTTTTTGTGCATGATGTGGTGATCTACCTGATCTAAATTTAGATCCAAAAATAGGTCAAGACCAGCCGGGTCCGAGTACGAAATTAATTCGTAAAAAAAATCGCAGTTCTTGACTCTTTGGGTGCAAGTCAATGAAACTTGGTAGTTCTTCCAACGGATAGCTGCCTGAGGTATGACTAAAAGCCCCAGGGGCTCCGTGCACCTGGATTTGACAAGTTTAGTACCTTTAATTGAGCAACTCTGCAGAGGCTGCTGCTTTTTCGGGCATCCCATGTGTTTCAGCCGAAAGATGCTTTTAACCGGTGTGATAGTTAGGATAGGTCTGTGGTGAAAATAAGTGATTACACGAAAAGGACGATACAGTTGGACCTGTCTTTAGCGACCACCCAATGAACCGACTAGAAGTGGCCGTTCTAGACAGGTGGTCGCCAAAGGAAGGTGAATTTTATATCCACGAGGATCTTTTAGGCTGATCGTAATGGGCAGGTTGTCTTTATCAAGAGGTGGTCGCTAGGGCAGGTTGGACGGTACCTTTTAATATCGAACGCCAAATCGTACTCCGGCAGCGTTTATCAGAAAGCGTTTATCATGAATGGCAGAGAGAAAAGATATCACTCAGGAAGTTTCTTCCGAGTTTTGCGGTTAAGATTGACAACACACCAAGACGTGCCGGCAAAACAATGTCATTAATTAATTTTAGTTGTTGTGAGTGATGTCTTCCTGAACGAGATTTTATTTTCTCCCTGGCCAGAATATGACAGTGGATCGATATATGGGAGTGTTGGATTCTTTCGAGTCGTTGAAAGTGCGTTTGTTTTCTTGTAATTTTGATGTCATTGTCTGTTGGAGTAGAATTGGCTTGAGTGTGAGAAATGGATTGCAACAAATCGAAGCAAAACAAAGAAGAGTATGAGGGGTTTGGGCTGGTAGAAAGGGTGAGGGGGAGAAAGAGATGGATTGTGCAGCATTATATCGGTTCTTCATAAGGCTATGGCTAGGTTAGCAAGCACAGTACATCTTTCTTGTAATTTTGATTTATTCGATGTTATTGGCTTTTAAACTGGGATCGGTTGAGCGTGAGTAATGGATGGTAAATACCAAAAACAGTAGAAGAAAAAAAATGTTGAGGGGGGGGTGGAGTGGTTAGAAAAAGAGAGAGGAGGTGGATGGATTGTCTGTTCCTGATATATTGATATGTTAAGTTAGCAAACACGAAACATGGCGTTTCTGAATCGTGTCGCAAGTAAAAATTCAAACTAATGAGTTTTTAGAGTTTTCAGTGAAAAGTGTTTATTGACGTTTTCATCAGAACGTAGTGAAAACGTGTCCAAATGCAAGAATGCTATTAACCCTTGTGAAAGCATTAACTGCTCTATGCTGCTAACATGACCGTTTACATGCAAAGTGAGGTAACTGTACGATTGATTGAATGCAAAAAAGATAATTATTTTGGTAGGAAACTGGGCGGACACATTTATCATCAAAGCGCATCAATTTAAGGAAATTATAGTTAAAGGAACGATGAGAGATGAAGAATGGAGTGGAACAACGAATGAAGAAACGACAGAAGAAAGAAGAAACAATGAAAAGAAAGGCTGACATAATAATATAATTGTGATTTATTTTATTTTGTGCTGGCAGTGTTAAACCTCATTTTGCTGGTCTGCAGTTATCACAACTTTAATTTTTATTTCGTGTTGGTGTCTCGGTGCATTCCATGTTCTTTATCTCCCTCTCTATTTGGTATTGAAGATAAGGCTGAGAATATCCTTGCCAGCAGGCATTTGAATGAAGATTACTGCAATCTAAACAACGAAGTGACTGTGGTAAGATGAACAAAGTTAAAAAACAAAGGAATACTGTACTCACCAATACAAGAACGAGACAAGACGGTACGAATTTTCGCTTATGGAAGCTTCATCAGGAAAAACAAGAACACAAAAAGTAAAACACGAACCCAGTTTTACTGCAGTAAAACTGAAATGAGTTTTACTTCATTAAAAACGTCTGCTTGGGCGAACGATGACATTATTCGGTTTTAAACTTTTACTGCAGTAAAACTGAAACGAGTTTTACTGCAGTAAAACCAGAACCAGAACAGGAACCGTCAAGGCCCCGCTCGCTTCCTGTTCCCCCTACGAATGATTTCTTCTGGTTTAGCCGCCCAGGATAGTTCTGGGTAATCTTCAATCAATCAATCAATATGAGGCTTATATCGCGCGTATTCCGTGGGTACAGTTCTAAGCGCAGGGATTTTTTTTTTAATGCAATTTATATCGCGCACATATTCAAGGCGCAGGGATTTATTTATGCCGTGTGAGATGGAATTTGTTTACACAATACGTCACGCATTCACATCGGCCAGCAGATCGCAGCCATTTCGGCGCATATCCTACTTTTCACGGCCTATTATTCCAAGTCACACGGGTATTTTGGTGGACATTTTTATCTATGCCTATACAATTTTGCCAGGAAAGACCCTTTTGTCAATCGTGGGATCTTTAACGTGCACACCCCAATGTAGTGTACGCGAAGGGACCTCGGTTTTTCGTCTCATCCGAAAGACTAGCACTTGAACCCACCACCTAGGTTAGGAAAGGTGGGAGAAAATTGCTAACGCCCTGACCCAGGGTCGAACTCGCAACCTCTCGCTTCCGAGCGCAAGTGCGTTACCACTCGGCCACCCATCTTGGACTCGTCTACGACCGTGACTAAAAGAGGGGAAACACACGCATTTCAATCGTACAACAAGCAAACCGTTTTACTGCAGTAAAACTTATATGAAGAGTACTGCAGTAAAAACGGCTGCTTGTATTGTCATATTGTGATCATCCGCCCGGGCAGCTGATTTTACTGCAGTAAAACTTTTTACTGCAGTAAAACTCATTTAAGTTTTACTGCAGTGAAACTGGGTTAGTGTTTTACTGCAGTAATCTTCATTTTAGTTTTACTGCAGTAAAAAAAGTACCGACTGTTGGGGCGGATGATGACATTATTCAGTTTTACTGCAGTAAAACTAGTTTTAGTGCAGTAAACCTTTTTTACTGCAGTAAAACTTTTTTACTGCAGTAAAACTGAATAATGTCATCATCCGCCAAGGATATGAGAAGGTTCGACCCGTTTGTTCGGTAAGGGATTTATTTGCCGAAGTCAACTTTGTGCAGACTCTCCTCGGTATCCGAACACCCCCATGTGCACGCATGCGCACGATAAAGATCCCAAGCTCACAGCGAAAGTCTCTAGGTTTCGAAAAATATGAATGCACGACGCATGCAAACTCTGATCTATTCTGCTGCCGTCTGGACCCGCCAGAGATTAAGAGTGATGACCCGACACTGAGTTCACAGCACAAGTCAAACTGTTAGTTTGTTGCCGATTGGTTCGTCATTCCTCCGGGACTACATGCCCCCCCCCCCCCCCCCCCCCGACCCCTCCTCCTCAAACCTGACGTTTGTTTTCTACCTTAATGGTATACTCCTTCCCATGTAAAAGTTAAACTATATCATATAAAACATCAACACAATGCATGTTTTCTTTCTCGCTTTTTTCATGTAAACCAGCATATATCCATCTGGGCTTAATAATGATAATCATAATAATAATAATAATAAGGGTATTTATATGGCGCAAATCCTACCATAGTTCTAAGCGCCTTACAAACAAAATCAACGAATCAGCAAACAAATACAAGGTGAAAAACGAACCAATTACACTTCATTACAACAACTTTAAGCTCACCAACCTGGTTGCTTTTTATGCTGAGTGAAATGTTTGGTCGAATTAATTTTGTCAAATGACACCAGTGTCAACGATCATTCTTCAATTGTGCACGCTTTGCACGAACGTTTATCCGGCGTCGTATACTTTAAGGCTGTCCTTACCTCACATTGGCGTTCTGTTGTAGTTAGTGCAAAACTAAACACCTGGCTGCTTAATTCCTTTGGAAAGTAAGACGGTTCAGAACTAATTTCGCAGATTGAAACAGATGTCAGTTTTGAAATTAATTCTGCAAAACGTCAGACTGAAAACAGAAAGCAGCCAGGCTTTTAATATTTGGCATGCATCCAGGTTTTCTCATGTAAAACACTGGAAAGATGAGTGGTAGTTAACAGGTTGGACAATGCAAGAATAGCCTGTTAATGTTCAATTACAAGATGAAAAATTCACTGAAACCTTGATCTGTCAATCTTCAAAGTGGAGGAGCAAGATACACAACAAACAAATAATAACGGTGATAAAATGAACACTTAGCTTCGATTGTTGGCTTTGCTGCTACAAAGATGGCAGGAAGCAAATAATGATAGTTTACACATGACCAAATGTGGCTTTAAGCTTCAGGTCTCAGGAAGTGAGATTAATGGTGGGGGAAGGGAGACGGGGGGACTCGGGGTCACATCCACTCCCTTGGAGGACAAACAACCTGCCGGCCGTTACTGTCACCCTCCCCTCCCCTCCCCAGAGCACCAATAAATCAGGAAGAAATCGGAGAAACCCACGAAGCCCAGAGCGCTCGCATCCGTGCGTTGAGAATCGCGAGAAATTGGGTGTACTTTTTCATTTTGTGCAGTTGATTTATGATCCGTTGGCCTCAAACTCAGTTTCTTTTCTGTCTTTTCCTCCTCTACACAGTTCGTCTTCTGCACATTGTCATTTTCATCAGCGAGCAAGCGGGAGAGTGATGATGATGCTCTGGAGTATTCTCGCTTTGTTCGTTCGTCTGTCTGTCTTTCTGTCTTTCTGTCTGTCTGTATGTGTTGCCATCCACATAACTACTGTCTATTTGATTAATTGTCACAAGTTTTGGTCAAAACAATTTCCTACATACCATAATCGCTTTGCCTACTAATAAGGATGGTAGTACAAGGCGAGTTTTGACAAATAGAAATACTTCTGCCTAGTTCATGCAGATCATGTACATGTTGTGGTTTTTGCCTTTGCAGAGATCATCAGGAAGGTGCGCAAGCCCCCGCCCCTGTGTCGCCCCTCCGTGTCCCCCCAGGCCGCCCCGCCCCAGTTCATCCAGATCATGAAGCAGTGCTGGTCAGAGATGCCGGACATGAGGCCCACGGTGGAGGAGGTCTACGAGCAGTTCAAGAAACTCACCGGTGGCAAGTGAGTATGGGAGCAAGAGATGATGACGATCATGATGATGATGGAACTTTATGTTACAAGGATAAAGATTTAAGGCTACGCCTTTTCTTACAACCTGTCTTTACATCTAGATAACAGACACATGTAGTAGTCTGCACACGTTTCTACAGAGCAGTATTGACTTTTCTGTTCGTACTGATCATCTGCTGTCTCTGTCTTTATTTCTTGAATACATTGCCGCAGGTGTGCGCGAGAGAGAGAGAGAGAGAGAGAGAGAGAGAGAGAGAGAGAGAGAGAGAGAGAGAGAGAGAGAGAGAGAGAGAGAGAGAGAGAGATGGATGTTTTATTGTTCTAATCAATGCGCACGCACACACACACAAGAGAGAGAGAGAGGGTGGGGAGGGGAGCAATAGACACTGTCACAAATTAAATCTTGAAGCAAGCGGCCACACACAAATGATGGGGATCGAAATATTATACAAAGAAAGCAAATACATGGAAATCTATGTTTTCATCAGTCCAGAACATTGATGTTTATTTTCAATCACGAGTCTTTTGCATCAACTCAGGGCTTCCCAAATACATGTATCCGTGGATCGATCGTTGCGGTTCGAGTAACATGTTCCATCCATGTGCGGTTCCGTTCATCACACTTCACGCTCTGCTGAGCCCAGCACAGAGTATGCCAAGTGCATCTTGCTTCCTCGGTGTGTGCGTTACATGTGTTTGTGTCACTCGTGTCTCTGGCGATGAGTGATTGCACCACACAACTGATTTCGTGGGTGTGAAGTGCTATCTGCTGTGCAAAACGCATAAGACTACTGGCTACTTCTGCAGAAGGTCACACTTTTTCAAGAAGGTGCGAACCCGAAAGCGTTTGCGATCTACGAATTTTATTAGGAAAAGGACAAAAGCTACATAGAGCCCTTGTTGGTAGTCTTTAGTAGAACCACCTTCTGTTATTTTCTGCATGACAAAGAGCGCTTCTGAATTTGCCATACATGAAAATCATTGTCTGCCTCGTGCTGTATGTCCCTTTTTACATTATTTCTTCTACCAGGTCTGCCTACCACCAGGAAAGTATGGGTGTCGACATTCATAGGAATTCCTCATGCCCCTCTCCGCTTCCCCCTTCCAAAGAGAACTTCACACGTAATTCACTGGGACAAAAATCAATTTCGTCGGTGGAGTGAAATAGATAGATAGCGGCATGGGAAATGATCGGCTTCTTGTTCCCTTCCAAACCCATTTCCATTTCCCTCTCTCCCTTCCTCTCTCTCTCTCCCTCTCTCTCTCTCTCTCTCACCCCCCCTCTCTCTCCCTCTCTCTCTCTCTCTCTCCCCCCCTCTCTCCCCCCCCTCTCTCTCTCTCCATCCTTCCTTATTTTTTCTCTCTCCCCATCCTTTCTTTTTTCCCCTCTCTCTTTCTTTTCCTCTCATCCCCCCCCCCCCCTCCTCCGTCCGCTATTCTCTCTCTACCCCCCCCCCCCCCCCCCCCCCCATCACTCTCTCTCTGAACCCCGCCATCCCACCTCTCTTTCTCCATCCTTTTATATGCCCTAGCTGGATTCGCATTTAGGCAAGGATGGAAATGCGGATTGAAATAGACGTCTTCCCGCGAGTTTAATGCCAACGATACCACCTTTATTATCCTGTGACTTGCTCGAGAGATGCGGTATCCTGCTAGAAAGCGCGGATGTCCACAAAGCTACCATTAGCCTCGTGGGATGCACAAATGCCTTCTCTTTAAAACCATGAATATGCGCTTGCGTTGTGTGGGGGAGGCGATGATGCCGATTTATGGGGAGGGTACTTTAAATATAAAAAGATGGAGGTATCGGGAACTTTGGGACAGGGGTGGGGGTTGGATGGAAGGATTAGAACAATGGAAGGAAGATGTTGCACATTCAAGGATAAGAGACATTGGGATAAAACAGTAGGATTAAACAAGTCGCGTAAGGCGAAATTAGTACATTTAGTCAAGCTGTGGAACTCACAGAATGAAATTGAACGCACTGCATTTTTTTTCACAATGACTGTAGTCCGCCGCTAGTGCAAAAGGCAGTGAAAGTGACGAGCCTGTTTAGCGCGGTAGCGGTTGCGCTGTGCTGCATAGCACGCTTTACTGTACCTCTCTTCGTTTTAACTTTCTGAGCGTGTTTTTAATTCAAACATATCATATCTATATGGTTTTGGAATCAGGAACCCACAAGGAATAAGATGAAATTGTTTTTAAAACGATTTCGGAAATTTATGTTTAATCATAATTTTTATATTTTTAATTTTCAGAGCTTGTTTTTAATCCAAATATAACATATTTATATGTTTTTGGAATCAGAACATGATGAAGAATAAAATAAAAGTAATTTTGGATCGTTTTATAAAAAATAAAAAATTATTTACAATTTTCAGATTTTTAATGACCAAAGTCATCAATTAATTGTTAGGCCTCCATGCTGAAATGCAATACCGAAGTCCGGCCTTCGTCGAAGATTGCTTGGCCAAATGTCAATCAATTTGATTGAAAAATGAAGGTGTGACAGTGCCGCCTCAACTTTTACAAAAATCCGGATATGACGTCATAAAAAACATTTATCGAAAAAATGAAAAAAAACGTCTGGGGATATCATACCCAGGAACTCTCATGTAAAATTTCATAAAGATCGGTCCAGGAGTTTACTCTGAATCGCTCTACACACACGCGCGCACAGACACACACACACAGAGGTGGTTATAAGGGTACCTTGGCATTTGTGTGCAGAATTTGTGTGTAAAAGTCGCACACAACTACCTAAGGTCGGACCCAAACTTCTACAAAGTCACACACAAACACCAATAGTTAGTACATTGGGCAAGAGTTCACACCCAAATGCCAACGGTTCCCACCCAAACTACTAACAATTATACAAGGGCAGGTAACTCGTGTTTTCTTACTGTCAGTAGCAAGACATACTATATCATGAGTTATCTCTCTTGGAAATTATAATGAATTTATTCAAGTACACTGCTTAGTCCATAATGACCGTTTTTAAACTGCCACAACTTTTTTATTTTTCATCGGAACAAGATTGTTCTTATATCAAATTATTCAGAAGAGTATGTAGATTACATCTATGCAATTTAAATACAATAATTACAATATTTAAAGAGAATTATACTTAAAAGGGACTGAAAATTAGTTCAGTATTTTGGGCAGCCCTCTCAGCAAAGGCAAACTCGCAACTTTGGAGTGCACCAGACCCAACCTAGTAAACATTAATTTTTTTGAGAATATTTTTGAGGGGGGAGCAGACTGGAGAACCCGGAGTAAAGCCCCGAAATGTGGCCTGAGTCGAAACAGAAGTTGTATTATTATCTCTCTTTCTTTCCCTTAGTGGGGACAAGAAGCGAAGTCTGTTAGCGCATTGCGCTGGTTCGAATCCCGGATTGGGGAGGCAATATTGGTTGCTCCATAACAGAAAACGGGTCCCTGGTGTCAATAAATTGTGACCAGCCGCCCCAAATACGCTCAGATTCGAGTGGGCGCTCCAAATTGTTCATTTCCCTCTCTGTATCTCTCTCCATCTCTTTGTGTATCTGTTTGAATGAAAATGAAATTTGGCTATTTATACCGGCCGCGCTTTATCATATCATACCAAAGCAATTACCTCAAAGCGCCATGGTCTACAACCAAATACCTAATTTGATATAAGAACAATATTGTTCCTATGCAAAATAAAGAAGTTGTGGCAGTTTAAATACGGTCATAATGGACTAAGCAGTGTACGGCGACCTTCTTGGCGCAGTGGTAGCGCCTTGGACTTGTATTCATACGGTTGCATGTTCGAACCCTGGTCGCCGCAAATTAATTTGGCCACGTGCTCTACCATCTTACATTGTTTAGTATGTATGATAGTTATTTGAGAGCTTAGAGTTAGAAAAAGTCCCCTAAGATCCTATAATTAGAGCTGGGGTTTATAGTCTCTTTAATAAATTCATTATAATTTCCAAGAGAGATAACTCAGGATATAGTATGTCTTACCTGCCCTTGTATAATTGTTAGTAGTTTGGGTGCGACCTGATAGGTATTTGTGTGTGAACTCTTGCCCAGTGTCCTAACTATTGGTGTTTGTGTGTGACTTTGTAGTAGTATGGGACCGACCTTAGGTAGGTGTGTCCTAACTATTGGTGTTTGTGTGTGACTTTGTAGTAGTTTGGGTCTGACTTTAGGTAGTTGTGTCCTAACTATTGGTGTTTGTGTGTGACTTTGTAGTAGTTTGGGTCCGACCTTAGGTAGTTGTGTCCTAACTATTGGTGTTTGTGTGTGACTTTGTAGTAGTTTGGGTCCGACCTTAGGTAGTTGTGTGGGATTTTTACACATTCTATATTTATTACTCATTTGGTCACGATCAGGTCACCAACATTCGTGTGATTTTGGTCATGATGTGACCCAAAGTGGTTGGCGGGACCCCAAAAAACAATAAATTTGATTTGACTAACATTCGCAGCTTTGGTCAGGTTAAAAAGAGACCTGCCTGCGCCAGTGTGTTGCATAACCCACTGTGGACCGAAGTCAAGGACTGGGTGGCCGAGTGGTAACGCACTTGCGCTCGGAAGCGAGAGGTTGCGAGTTCGACCCTGGGTCAGGGCGTTAACAATTTTCTCCCCCCTTTCCTAACCTAGGTGGTGGGTTCAAGTGCTAGTCTTTCGGGTGAGACGAAAAACCGAGTTCCCTTCGTGTACACTACATTGGGGTGTGCACGTTAAAGATCCCACGATTGACAAAAGGGTCTTTCCTGGCAAAATTGTATAGGCATAGATAAAAATGTCCACCAAAATACCCGTGTGACTTGGAATAATAGGCCGTGAAAAGTAGGATATGCGCCGAAATGGCTGCGATCTGCTAGCCGATGTGAATGCGTGATGTATTGTGTACAAAAAATTCCATCTCACACGGCATAAATAAATCCCTGCGCCTTGAATATGTGCGCGATATAAATTACATAAACAATTTTTTTTTAAATATAAAAAAAATCCCTGCGCTTAGAACTGTACCCACGGAATACGCGCGATATTAACAGCTATTGTGTTTTCAGCGTAGCAATAGGGCCCGATATTTAGACGAGACAAGTATAATGCCGACGAGTCGAAGACGAGTCGCATTATACTTGTTCGAGTCTAAATATCGGACCCTATTGCTACGATGAAAACACAATAGCGTTTATATAGCTATTCTGACATTAAATTCTGTGTTAAAATCATGTTTTTGTCAGCAACAAGGACCAGAATGGTCCATGTCGTTGATTGCAGACGACGGTTCCCTTTCTGCATGAAGCCACGGAAATAACCGAACATTGAAAAACCCACGGACATGTATTACGGAGAAAACTCAAGATAACCGGATGCTTAGCATTACGTCAATATCTTAGGAATCATATGACGTTATGACGTATCATGCTTGCCTACGTAGATTGTATGTTCGAAAGTCTGACTTCTGTTGGGAATTCGCGTGGTGAAGACTGCGGTAAATCTGTAGATGATAAGAGAACAAGGATTGTCTAAGAAGAAACGACGAAATGTTTCAGACCGGTAACTTCATTTCAACATTGCACTACACAATGGACGTTCTATGTGACAGGAGAGTTTGCTGATTTTGTGTTAAACATTGGTGATTGTAGAGATCGTCTGCAAAAATCAGAGATAGGTCGCTTCAGATTGCAGCTTCTGGAAATTTGCAAGGTTTGCTGCCAGTTAAAGAACTGGATTTTACACGTAATGTATGTCATGTACAGTAAGCAACAACAAAAACACACACAAAGCAAATTGCATCGTCTGTCGACTAGCCACAGACACAAGCCTGACGAGGTATGCGTGTACTTTATACACGTGGAAGAAACCGGAACCATGCGTCTTTGTTATTGCCGATATCGTTTGGATATCGGCAAAAATGGCCAACTTTCGTAGCGTTATGCTTTGATGATCGGAAAAGGGATGTGTGAGACCATCCAATCACAGCCCCCGAATCCCCCCACGTGTCCATCAGAATAGCTATATTACCCAATATTGACGGACTGTGTGATGATATCTTCTGCTATGGTCTGTTTTGACAGTGATATCAAAATCGAGACCGGAGGTCGAAGATATCATCACACAGTCTGTCAATGTTAGATATATTGCTAATTCTTTGGACATTTTGTATTTACTTGCCTAGGGCGGGGATATAGCTCAGTTGGTAGCGCGCTGGATTTGTATTCAGTTGGCCGCTGTCAGCGTGAGTTCGATCCCAGGTTCGGCGGAAATTTATTTCAGAGTCAACTTTGTGTGCAGACTCTCTTCGGTGTCCGAACCCTCCCCCCGTGTACACTACATTGGGTGTGCACGTTAAAGATCCCACGATTGACAAAAGGATCTTTCCTGGCAAAATTGCTTAGGCACAGTTAATAATTGTCTACCTATACCCGTGTGACTTGGAATAATAGGCCGTGAAAGGTAAATATGCGCCGAAATGGCTGCAATTACTGGCCGTATAAAATTTCATCTCACACGGCATCACTGCAGAGCGCCTAGAACTGTACCCACGGAATATGCGCGATATAAGCGTCATTGATTGATTGATTGATTAAAGAAATTACAAAAGTATTTGTCTCAGTTTTGGCTGTTCCATATCCCTCCCTCTGATTATTATTTCTTTTTGTTCTCTCTTTTCTTGTACTTTGATTGATTGATTGATTGACTTTTCAGTATTTCAAAATAGCTTTTCTTTCAAAAAGTCTTTAGTCACTTGATCAACTAAATTCTGGGATCATTACATTTTCATATACACAAAGAAAAAAGCCAAGCACCCCCCGAATGAATTTGTGATAATAATTGAGTCAAATTTGTTTTACCATTTTTTTTCTTCGTAATGACATACATGGGTTTCCATAATAAGGTTGGGAAGTTCACGCGTCAAGATTGTGTCGCCACTGCCTGTGAGAAGCACGTGCAGCATGCAACCCATGAATGTTAAAAAAGGCAGTATGCTCACGCTGCAAATTTCTGTATTTAACACTGGGCGACGACAATTTGCAAACATTCTCTGTGAACATGGCGAGAAGACGATTATCAGAGGCGATCCGATGGCAGATTATAGGAATGCATGCTACAGGAGCATCCTTCAAAGCGATTGGTCGTCAACTTGGCTACCACTACACAGTCATCAGCCGTTTGGTACGCAAACATCGTCAGACTGGTGCTGTGAAGGACCGTCCACAGTCAGGGCGACCCCGTGTGACGTCAGAACGTGAAGACCGAGCTTTTCTCCGAATAATTCGGCGTGAGCCATTTTCAACGAGTACCGTCCTGAAACGAGCATGGCTTCCAAATCGACATCTGTCAACCAGGACCGTACGAAACCGCTTGAAAGCTGCAGGAATGGCAGCCCGAAGAGTCATTAAGCGTCCCCGACTGACAGATGACCACAAGAGAAGACGCTTGGCATGGTGTCTGGCACGGCAAAGATGGAACCTGAGAACGTGGAGGAGGATCCACTGGTCGGACGAAAGCAGATTCCTTCTCCATGTCACTGACGGCCGACTGAGGGTATGGAGGCACAGGAACACGGCCTATACACCCAGGAACATCAGACAAACTGTTCCATTCGGTGGCGGGTCAGTCATGGTTTGGGGTTGCATTTCCCATGACTGCAAGCTAGACCTTGTCACCGTACGTGGCAACCTCACGGGTGATCAGTATATGCGACATGTCCTGGAACCTGTTGTCGTTACTCATTTTGACAACCACCCACTTGCCACAAGACCCGTGTACATGGATGATAACGCCAGGCCTCATCGATCCAGGGCAGTAGTGGACTACCTCCAGAACAACGCTGTAACAACACTCCCATGGCCGGCAATGAGTCCAGATCTTAACCCCTTTTTGCCGAGATTTTTTTTTTTGTTTTTTTTTGCGTTTTTTAATAGCAAATAAAATTCTAAGACACAATATGTATTTCTTTTCTGATTTTTTTACTTTTTCTTGTGTCTACAGCATTTTTTTCAAGCGTCCTTTAAAAAGGACGCTAGGATCGAGAGGGTAGAGGTTTATCAAACATATACAATAGTGAAAGGAACAAGTTTCTAAAAGTTTTCAATGAAATTTATTAACACAAACACTTGTTTTCAAAAAAATTTTTAACTTTCGGTTTATAAACAATACAAAGTAACGGATTAACTGTCCATTATTTTAAAAAAATAAACAAACAAACAAAAAACAACCTCTGAACATGGTGCAAGTCACTCTCCTGTTACCCTGCCAATGTGAATAATCTGTGCAAACAAAATTGCTTTCAACGATTTTTGTACAGCACGTCAGAGCTTTTCACTTTCATTGTGAGTGGTCAAGTGGTCAGTTACCGATTACACAGGAGTATGAAATGCCACAAAACAGTACTTTCGGTGCAGAGGGACATTGCACTTCAGGCAGATTTGTTTGACCTTGTTGCCACATTGTGCGCATCTTCTCTGCTTGGAGATGTGCTCCACCAGGTGATCCAACCCATCACATCTGATTGCTGGTGGAATTCTTCTGTCCAGCTTTGCCACACGTCCGACAGGATGGTTAGGGAGCTCCAGGCGGGCAGCAGCGTGTGACCTCTTGGGGTAGATGTCCGCGATGGCACGCTGAACTGCCACAAGATCCATGGGAATGTACTCTGAGGCAGGTGTTGCCCTGTACATGTGCCATGTTTGCTGCACACACAGGTCAAGACAGAAGCTGAAAATGGCCCACCACCATTTCTTGGATCGTATGGAGACTCGGTATTTGGCAATGTTCTGGTCCATTCTGTCGCACCCGCCCATTGTCTTGTTATAGTGTTTGATCAGGAAGGGCTGCGAGATCTTGACTCGTTTTTTTCTCTGCCTTGGAGCACCGGGAGGCTGACTGCAGAGGGTTGACTCCTGCTGCATTGGAGACAGCGTTGACGATGTTGTTGTCGTTCCATCGAACCACTATCACTCCTGTGTTTTCGGTCTGTTGAAAGTCGAAAGTGCCTCTCTTGGTATTCTTCATTTCATTGATTGACTTCAGTGGGCACTGCTCGGTCCTGTTGGCACGAACCGTTCCTGTACATCCAATCTTCTTGCTCGTGAGGACGTCAATAAGCTTCAGACTTGTAAACAGGTTATCAAAGGTCAGATGGTAACAATCTTCCGGCTCCTCTTCCTCCAGCTCAGAGATGAGGTCAACCACCACGGCTCCACCCATTCCAATGCCTGGATACTCATCTGCATTAGCTTGCCTGCCATTTGCTCCTTGGTAGGGTTCAAACTGGACACAGTACCCAAGGGGTGTGGCCAGCACCCACGTCTTGTATCCGAAGCGTATAGGCTTCCCTCTAATGAATTGCTTTGCACCGTTGTCCCCCATAGTATGGGATCATGCTCTCGTCGATACTCAAATGTTGTTGCTTCATGATTTTTTTGAAGTACATGAGGCATCTCTCATTGAGCATGGTAATCAATGGCCTGATTTTGGCCATATCCATCACCACCACTGTTCTCCTCTCCCAATGTAGTTCTGCCACTGAGTCCCACAATAGTAGCTGTGGCACTGGCAGTCAGTTGTCGTCCGGACAAGTTGTGGACAGCACACTCCCCATCTTCTTCACCACTATCTTCATCAGTCCACTCATCAACTTCAGGAGGGTCGAGAAAGATGTCAGCTCTTTGAAATAAGTCATCATCTTCAAGCATATCTATTACCTCGTTCACAGTGAATCTGAAACAAACCCAACCCGTACATGAAAAAACCTCTGGCCATTTAGCCCTAGCGTCCTTTTTAAAGGACACCAGATCGAAACTGCCTATAACACAAACTATGGACTATATTCACAAAAAGAAAAATATGTTTCTAGATTATGCCTTTGTCTTCAAATTACCTTCAGTAATGATATTAAAAATGTTGATAATTACACAAATATAGCCTTACCTTCTTTTGGAACTCATCTTGATCTGCTCAGCATGTGGATTTTGAATGCTGTCCACCATGACACTTTACTGCCAAGAGAGTTAACTTTCTCCAACTCAGCTTCTGAAACGTTGTTACCTCCCTAACACCAGTCAGTGACTTAGACCTTTCTCAGAGTCTGTGTTGTAAATCAGGTGGGGAAAATGTAAGCGTCCTTTTTAAAGGACGCCAGGCTTAAATTAATCCGCTGGAGCATGTTTGGGACATCCTGGGGCGTCGTATACAAGCTCTGCAGCCTCCTGTGCAGACATTACGTGAATTGGAGGCAGCTTTGCATCGTGAGTGGTTGCAAGTGACCCGTGAACAGATCCGACGTTTGACTGGAGGGATGAGACGCAGGGTTGACGCCGTCATCCGGGCACGCGGGGGTTTCACTCGATATTGAACTTTTGAATCGCGTATGCCATCTGAGCACTCTCAATTACATTTTTTTCATGACACATTTACCTAAACCTGTCTTTTTCAGCTTGCAGCTCCATACTTATCAGGGGTACTGTTTTAGGGTTAAAACGTCACTTTTTGGCAAGGTACCAAATCACGATTAAAACCAATCAAAACTGGAGTTTTCTTGTGTGATGTTATTTCCAAAGAGTTGCTCTTGTCGATAACATTTGTCAAACCGAGCTCCTGAACTTACTGTTTCCATATCAGAACTTTAAAAATCAGTCATTGCGAAATTGAAGGGGGGTGCTTGGCTTTTTTCTTTGTGTATACAGTATATTTGTTTGTTTTTAAATTTAGGTGTTTTTGCTTTTGAAGTGGGGAAGCAATAAAGGAAATGTCGTCGATATCACTTTTGCACTGAGCTCAGTTTTGCCCAATTGACCAATGGAAATCCACGTAACATATGAAATAGCAATATCAATCAATCAATCAATCAATGACGCTTATATCGCGCATATTCCGTGGGTACAGTTCTAGGCGCTCTGCAGTAATGCCGTGTGAGATGAAATTTTATACGGCCAGTAATTGCAGCCATTTCGGCGCATATTTACCTTTCACGGCCTATTATTCCAAGTCACACGGGTATAGGTAGACAATTATTAACCAATTTTGCCAGGAAAGACCCTTTTGTCAATCGTGGGATCTTTAACGTGCACACCCAATGTAGTGTACACGGGGGGGGGGGGGGGGGGGGTTGGACACCGAAGAGAGTCTGCACACAAAGTTGACTCTGAAATAAATTTCCGCCGAACCTGGGATCGAACTCACGCTAACAGCGGCCAACTGAATACAAATCCAGCGCGCTACCAACTGAGCTATATCCCCGCCCCAATATAGGCCTCATATTGATTGATTGATTGATGTGACCGAGACACGGCGCCGGCAGCGTAGGTCACGATCAGGTCACTAACATTCGTAACCTTGGTTAGGTGAAAAAGAGGCCTGTCTGCACCTTTGTGTTGCATAACCCGCCGTGGACCGAAAAGGTAATGTGACCGACCACCAGCGCCAGCAGTATAGGTCACGATCAGGTCAGGTGGACTGCATCACTGGATGTAATTTATAACTGCTTCTGAAATATGCTCCCAGAAAATAAGGATCAGTACTTTGAAGCTCCATATCTCTGAAACTACAAATAATGAAATTGTTTAACTGGCTATATAATTATGCTCGGAAAGGCCATTCTTCTACTTTTTCTTTTTCTGCGTTCTCCCCGTACCTAGGAGAAAAACGCGTATGTGACCGCTTTTAAGTTCCCACCACATTGGGGGTCACATTCCGTCTTCGGGGAGGATGAGTACTTTGGTACGTGTGTTTGTGTAGCCGGCATTCACCCGTCAATATTTTAATAGCATCATGCTTTAACCCATTTCTTTCTAGGGAGATTTTTTCTAAGGGCTTACAAAAATAAGATATTTTATTATCAGATCAGCTTGTAAAGGAGATACTATTAAAACAAAACAAAAAGAAGTCGAATGCGTGGTGACAACTGCCGCTCCGACTGAGGGGGGATTTACTAAAAAGAAAGGAAGGGGGGGGGGGGGGGAGGTGTTCGGGAAGAGGTCGAGGGCAAAGGGATACAGAGCCGATACGATTACGATGTTGAGGGGGGGGGGGGGGGCAGCAAATATGTGCATGCACGTGGTGGTCAGTAACATTTTTCACACAACTTGCCGTTTGCTTTTAATCCTACTTACATATAAGTTCATTTCTCTTGTGTTATTTTATTTCTGTCAGAAGAAAAGGGATGAATGAAAGACATGACCGGCTGGATAAAATATATCTGAGTGAAACGTTACTTCTTCAAGAGTCCGTCTTTGATTTCTTTTTTCTCTTATTTTTAACAATTTAGATTGATTTTATTTATGTCAATTTCTCGCGAAAACATTGTTTTCAATGCTGACTGGTGCGTGGTGTCTTGGTGCGTGGTTCGAACATGACTGTGGTGTCCAGCTCAAGTCGTGTCTTCCGCGTGTGATGTTTGAAGTGGGCCTATTTGGACGAAGCTAAGTAGATGGGGAGTACGAACATCAGCAGATTCCACGATTTTATTATCCTACCGGGGATAAGAGACAGAGACTGTCAAGTGCTCTTACATGAACCAGTCTGTCCGATCGAGTCAAGGTGTGATTTTTGCGTTCTACTTACACGCCTGTATTCTCAGCTCACAACTCCTCGCAAAACATCTCAAAGAAAAGTGACATTGCATGAGTCGGAAAGATAATAGGAAAGATTTAGACCTCAGAATAGGGTCAATTAGAGACGATAAACCAAAGCACAAAGAATACTACACAGCATTACGTGGTTTTTTTGCACGCGATCTGTTTCTCGTAAGGCACGCAATAAGGACGCCTGTTAACCCGTGATTTGTAAAAATTTAAACAAAAAATGTAATTCTTTTTTCATGTCTTTCTTGTCCCATCGCTGAGAAATTCGGATCGCTTCCTCCCAGTGGAAAGCTAGCAAGCGATGGGACAAGAAATACATACACAAAAATATATATAATAGATCCCTTGACTTTGGGGTAGCACGACTAGGTTGCTGCTAGCTTTCCACTGGGAGGAAGTGACCCTAATTTCCCAGCGATGGGACAATCTATAAATGAAAAACAAATCTGAAAAAAAATCTTATAGATCCCTTGACTTTCGGGGTAGCGCGACTCTGTAGTTGCTGCTAGCTTTCCATTGGGAGGAAGCGACCCGAATTTCCCAGCAATGGAACAATCTAGTAATGAAAAAAAATAATCTAATATATCCCTTGACTTGGGGATAGTGCGACTCTGTTGCTGCTAGCTTTCCATTGGGTGGAAGCGACCCGACTTTCGCAGCGTTCGGGCAATCTAGTAATGAAAAAAAAATCAAAAAAAATCCAATAGATCCCTTGACTTAAGGGTAGCGCGACTCTGTTGCTGCTAGCTTTTTATTGGGAAGAAGCGACCCGAATCTTCCAGCGATGAGACAATCTAGAAATCTAATAGATCCCTTGACTTGGGATGTTAAGCTACTGGGATTGGGGCGAAATGGGATAACGGCGATCCGGGATTGCGCCAAAATGGGATGTGGAGCTAATGGTACATGACATGGTGGTAAAATGACACTTGGCCTGAGAAATGTCGCCAAAATGCGATGGGGGCGAATTGGGATAACGGCGAAACGGGACTAATAGATCCCTTGACTTTGGGGTAGTGCGACTCTGTCACTGCTAGCTTTCCACTGGGAGGAAGCGACCGGAATTTCCCAATGATGGGACATCCTAGTAATGAAGAAAAAAACCAATCTTAAAATTAACAGAGTCGCAATACCCCTAAAGTCAAGGGGTTTCGTTTTTGTCCCTTGACTTTGAGGATGACAAGAAAATATCGGGCGCAAAAACGTGATTTGTAAAAACATTTTTACAAATAGCGAGGCGCGCCCCGCGATTTGTAAAAATGTTTTTACAACTGGCGGGGCGCGCTCCGTGATTTGTAATTATTTTTTTTACATTTTTACAAATCACGGGTTAACAACGGCTTATTGCTACACAAAGCATCTAGTGGGCAACGAATTCTGATTTTTTTAAGTTTTTTTGTGTGAGTAAGAATATTTTTTATGTGCACCCCAACCCCCTCCCCAAAGTTGATTTGGTACGATGAAAAGATAAGAAAATCTTCCAAGCCATTTGGTCGTTTCAATGACGTAAACTAGTTATAATTAAAAAAAAACTAAAACCCATGTGCCTACTTTTTTATGACGTGTAGAATAGACCTCCGAACCGCATATCTACACTATGTTGTATTCCAACCATCCCCTAACTTAATAGGTCTGGCACTGACAAACATATCTGACTGCCCAACCGACCATCGCGTGCGATCCAGAGCAACTGAATAATAGTGACTATCCACAATAGAACAATTTAATTCCAACCAAAATGGTACGGAACAGTTTCCTATCTATATGCGTTGGAAGGCGTCTGCATTTAGAGTAATGTTTGTCCCGGGCTAAAGTATTTTAATGTATATTCAGAACTCATTCTCGTCATATGGACATAATACAGTTAACTTGTTTTAGTTTGCCAAGTTGTACCTTGTATTCATATAAATTAACAATCCTTGTGTAAAAGAACAAACGGGTGTAGCTCGGTTGGTTTGACAGGAACACGGCGACAATAAACATTTCCAGCTGACGACGGTGGTCAACTCAACCGGACCAATGATGTGTGACCAATGAAGTAGGATCCTTTACAGTGAATTGCAATTGTTGTGTCTGCTGCTCTCTCATCATGTACTTGAAAGCCCTTTACATCAGTCTTTCATGACAAACCTTGCTTTAACAATTGCCTCTTGAAAAAGCACTGATTTCAATTAGTAACATAGTGACAGCTTAGGGTAACCTTCGCCTACATTCTCTTGCTAAGTGTGTACAGAGAGGAAGAGAGAGAGAGAGAGAGAGAGAGAGAGAGAGAGAGAGAGAGAGAGAGAGAGAGAGAGAGAGAGAGAGAGAGAGAGAGAGAGAGTGAGAGAGACTTAGACTTAGACTTAGAACATTTTATTGACATAAATGGTAAACATTTTAAGCCAAGGGCCTAATCTTACAACGTGCCCTTTACATTCACACTAACACATCCGCACGCATATAACCAACATAATATAATGAAATCATATAGGCATAACATGTAAATGTACAGTAAATAGGCATAAGCACCACGGCCACACGAAACACACAGTCTAATAAATTTACGAAGTAAAACAATATGAATACTATATGCTATTAATATGTAATATGACGTGAATATAATTATATAGTAATATTAATATAGTATACATTAGACAGAACTGTAAGATTCACATAATTATGTCACCGTGGGTGTGTACTTACAGAGAACAGTTTAGATGTTTTTTTTAAGGAAGATTTAAAGATATTTACAGATTTGCTAGTTTTAACATTCGAAGGAAGAGAGTTGCACCTTGACGGCCCAGCAAAGGAGAGAGAGAGAGAGAGAGAGAGAGAGAGAGAGAGAGAGAGAGAGAGAGAGAGAGAGAGAGAGAGAGAGAGCTCAGAACTCAGAACTTTATTACATAAGGATAAAGGTTTTAGGCTGAGCCTAATCTTCCAACCTGTCCTTGGAACATACTACAGAGAATAATTGTAAACGAAAGCAAAGACTGCGCACATACACACACACACACACACACACACACACACACACACATCCACACACACACCCTCGTATACACACACACGCACACACAAGCTCACACACACTTACACACACACACACACACACACACACACACACACACACACACACACACACACACACACACACACACACACACACACACATGCACACATATACACACACACATGCTCGCGCGCGCGAGCGTGCGCTCGCTTACCTACACACATGCACATGCTATCATTTCATACCTAAAAGGAGCAGTATCTAATCAAAGTATTAAAGGTCAACCACATTGCTCGGTCAAAAAAATTCTGCTGAGAGAACATTACTAAATAGTACCAGATGCAAAATATTGGCAAGCAAAGTCCTTTGGTTTAATAGATATCGATCAATGAAAGTGGGTTTTCATACCTGCAATTAAGGGTAAGGGAAGTAAGAATCTAAAACGCAGCCATGGCTGATCTCCCCTCGCAGTGACGTCAGCAGCTGTATTGGCATGGCAGACCATGAAGAAAACAGTGAAACAAGCAGCGTTTCTTCACTGGAACTATCGTGCTACAGTAGTGATTTTGAGGTTTTGAATGAACACGATCTTCAACCATACCAGTTTGAACCTGAGCTGTCCGATGCTGAGGTTGAGGAAACACCCGACAGAGACGATTTTAGCGAGTCTCTCGATCGTTTGATGTCCACCAACTGGTAAGAAACTACCACTGATTCAGTGATTGTGAGACTCTTCCTCGTATATATTCCTATTATAGAATCGATTCTGGTAGAGCTTGTTTTGCAGTCAGTAATTTGTAAAGTTTGTGCGATGTCTTCTTTTACCCTTGATGCAATTCATGCATGCCAGAAAGTGATGCGCATTCCTGATTATAATTTTAGTCAAAACATCATCCTACTGAGTAGTCAGTATGCCCACTCAATCATTGCTAGTAGCAGTCCCCAAAACTAAAACTAGCCAAATCAGTACACGTATGAATATACCAATGTTCCAATGGAATAACAATTTATTATGGTTTTGTCTAGACATAATGGTCACTACCATTGGTTGTGAATTTGTCCATTTCAGTTGTTTTACTGCCTTAGTAGATCAATTTTTTTGTGTGAGTTTGTAGACTGCAGAGAATTTGAACTAAACTTGTATCAAATTTTGTGTGTGCAGGTGTCAGTGCGCAAACTGTGCAGGCATGGGCTCAATCCGAGAATGCCGCTGTTGTCAAGAAATTCCAGAAATGGAATCACTGACAGTAAGCACAGGGGTGGGCTGCATCACTGACCACCCTGGCTTCAGATCAGTGTGCTTGGACCACTATGTCTTGGAGACATGCTATCACTGGTACAACCAGCAGTATGGGAGGGCTATACAGGATGCTAATGAGTAAGTTATTTTTGTTTTAGAATTGTAATCATGATACTATAAATAGGTTTATGTCATAGATGTGCAAAAACAAATAACAATAAAATAAAAAAATGAAAATTAATTGTCAGATATTCATTTTTATTTCAAGACAATTCATTTATTCGCATGTGCTAATTCTGAGCAAAGCAATATGGGGAATGTTTTCAAGTATCCTGATTGTACACTTTGTGTACTGTGGACTGGGTGGCCGAGTGGTAACGCACTTGCGCTCGGAAGCGAGAGGTTGCGAGTTCGACCCTGGGTCAGGGCGTTAGCAATTTTCTCCCCCCTTTCCTAACCTAGGTGGTGGGTGCTAGTCTTTCGGATGAGACGAAACGCCGAGGTCCCTTCGTGTACACTACATTGGGGTGTGCACGTTAAAGATCCCACGATTGACAAAAGGGTCTTTCCTGGCAAAATTGTATCGGCATAGATAAAAATGTCCACCAAAATACCCGTGTGACTTGGAATAATAGGCCGTGAAAAGTAGGATATGCGCCGAAATGGCTGCGATCTGCTGGCCGATGTGAATGCGTGATGTATTGTGTACAAAAAATTCCATCTCACACGGCATAAATAAATCCCTGCGCCTTGAATATGTGCGCGATATAAATTGCATAAAATTTTTTTTTAAAAATCCCTGCGCTTAGAACTGTACCCACGGAATACGCGCGATATAAGCCTCATATTGATTGATTGATTGATACTGTCATTAATACTGTATGCTTGTTTTTCTTTCCAGGCAGTATCGGTATGTAGCTTACCGCATGCTTGTGCGGTGGGTCTGGAAATGGCTGGGAGAGACATCAGGGTCACCTTACCAGCTTGTGCGGTTGCAAGAATTAGAGAACAGTTTCCTAGTGCAGATGGGCAGTACGTGGGTTATAGGGACCCACGACCTCCCGATCACAGGGCGGACGCCTTACCACTAGGCCACCGTGCCGGTTTGTCTTATTAGTGCAGTAGACGAATTCTGGCATTGTAGAGTGACATACTGTGTCCGGTCAGCAAGATACGATTTAAAGAAGTCACAGACCGAATCGTTTCTCAAATAATAGTGAGCGAGAGAGAGAGAGAGAGAGAGAGAGAGAGAGAGAGAGAGAGAGAGAGAGAGAGACGGACGGAATGACGGGCGGGCGGGCAGGCTTACAGACAGACAGATAGACAGACAGTCAGTCAGACAGACAGACAGACAGACAGACATACAGACAGACAGGAAAAGAGAGAGAAAGAGAGAGACACATACAGACGGACGGACGCGCAGACAGACAGACAGACAGACAGGCAGACAGACAGACAGACAGACAGACAGACAGACAGACAGACAGACATATTGAATGACTGACTGAGAAGTGGCGGACGATGACAGAAACATAGACATATTTATACGGTGATATCAACACCATCATGGGTTGACTAACTCTGTAAGTATGCTTTGGTACAGATCTGGAAGAACATTTTATGAAAACAGTACCACTGGTACGCGTGATTATTGACACGTAGTGTTTTCGGTAACCGCTCTTTTCATTTTTGGTGCGTCGATGTATTTTCTCATTCATATTCGAGCATAATCATGTTCTCGGCTTTCAGTGTCAGTGAGTACTAAACGCAGGGGAGACCTAATTGGGTAATACTGTCATGTATTTTAAATTTCAACAATATCGGGAAGATTTAAGTCGGGAAAGTCGGGGGAGGGGGGGGGGGTGTCAGAGAGATGATGACTATCAGAGACTTGCCAATTCAAGGATTTCATCCAAAATGTTGTCTAATCTTATCAAGCTGAGCTAAGTTATGTGAACACACAAACAAACCTTTAAGAAAGATTCACTCAAGCATAACATTCGATAAAAACATAAAACAACATGACATGCCAATAATCAAATACTAGATCATTAACATGGTAACCACAGGGTAATCAAAATCTATCACTTAACCTTATACAACTATGTACCTATGTTGCAACTGTTTTGACATGTGCAAGTTATCCATAGAGGTTGAATACAGCGAATGAAATTGTTTTGAGCGTTCCAGCGCCGTTAGTTTTCTGAAATGAATCAATCAATCAATATGAGGCTTATATAGCTATTCTGATGAACACGTGGGGGAATTCGGGGGCTGTGGTCTCTTCCGATCATCAAAGCATAATGCTACGGAAGTCGGCCATTTTTCTCAATATCCAAAAGCATATTGTCGATAACAAAGACGCATGGTTCCGGTTTACCCATCTGTACCACGGCGATGTTTCTATCGACAACAGCATACACTGACAACTTAAAAAGCTGTTTCAACAACTGTGTTGTGAAATCGAATGCACTTGGAGTCAGTTTTTCTTCCAAAGTCAGAAAGCGTGTAGCGGTGTGCATGCCTGCGCGAACATGATGCGCGTAAGAAGTTTGTCTGCTATCAAAACCTGAGATCAACGCATCGACGCAAAAACTGTCATTTTGTAAGTTTGGAACAACAAATCAAGGTCATAACAGCTATATAATCGCTATTGTGTTTTCAGCGTAGCAATAGGGTCCGATATTTAGACTCGAACAAGTATAATGCGACTCGTCTTCGACTCGTCGGCATTATACTTGTCTCGTCTAAATATCGGACCCTATTGCTACGCTGAAAACACAATAGGTGTTAATATCGCGCGTATTCCGTGGGTACAGTTCTAAGCGCAGGGATTTTTTTATGCAATTTATATCGCGCACATATTCAAGGCGCAGGGATTTATTTATGCCGTGTGAGATGGAATTTGTTTTACACAATACATCACGCATTCACATCGGCCAGCAGATCGCAGCCATTTCGGCGCATATCCTACTTTTCACGGCCTATTATTCCAAGTCACACGGGTATTTTGGTGGACATTTTTTTTATCTATGCCTGTACAATTTTGCCAGAAAAGACCCTTTTGTCAATCGTGGGATCTTTAATGTGCACTCCCCAATGTAGTGTACACAAAGGGACCTCGGGTTTTCGTCTCATCCGAAAGACTAGCACTTGAACCCACCACCTAGGTTAGGAAAGGGGGGAGAAAAGTGCTAACGCCCTGACCCAGGGTCGAACTCGCAACCTCTCGCTTCCGAGTGCAAGTGCGTTACCACTCGGCCACCCAGAAATGTATTGGTCCATGTTAGGCAGTGGTCCATATAAGGCAATCTTCGCTGACGACGGTACGGACATGTTTTTAGCGACCAAACTTTATTTGTTGCTCACCGGATGCTTCGTGTAGCTATAAGCCACCGGGGCGTCCTTATTGTGTGCCTTTACGAGAAACAGACCACGTGCAAAAAATACTCGTAATGGTGTGTTGTAGTATTCTTTGTGCTTTGGTTTATCGTATCTAATTAAAAGGACCCTATTCTGAGGTCTCAATTCTTTCCCACGATCTTCCCGACTCATGCGATGTCACTTTTCCTTTGAGAGTTTTTGCCACCATTTGGCGAGGAGTTGTGAGCTGAGAATACAAGCGTGTAGCCTAATTAAGTAGCACGCGAAAATCACACCTTGACTCGATCGGACCGACTGGTTCTTGTAAGAGCACTTGACAGTCTCTGCCTCGTACTCTCCATCTACTTAGCTTCGTCCAAATAGGCCCACTTCAAACATCACACGCGGAATTTAAAGCTAAGACAAATAACTTGAGCTGGACACCACATGTGGTACCACGCACTAAGACATTGCCAGCATTGAAAAAAATGTTTTCGCGAGAAATTCATGTAAATAAAATCAAGTTGAATTGTTAAAAAAAGAAGAAGACAAAATCGAAGTCGGACTCTGAAAGGAATAACGTTTCACTCAGACATGTTTTATCCAGCCCGTCACGTCTTCATGCATGAAAAGCGATTTTCTTCTGACAGAAAAAAAACCCACAGAAAATAATACAAGGACAAGATGAACACATGTGAATAGGATTAAAAGCAAACGGCAAGTCGTGTGACGATTGTTACTGACCACCACGTGCATGCAAATATTTGCTGTCCCCCCTCCCCTCAACATCGTAATCGTATCGGCTCTGTCCCTTTTTGCCCTCCACTTCTCCCCGGACCACCCCCCTTCCCCCCCTCTCTCTCTCATCTCCTTCCTTTTCAGTAAATAGCAGTTGTCGCCACGCATCCGACTTTTTTTGTAAGTATCTCCTTTGCAAAGCTGATCTGATAATAAAAATATCTTATTTTTGTAAGCAAACGACTAAATCGCCTCAAACCATATTATTGACAGTGCATAGAGAATAGGTAGCAAAAAGCAGGCATGGGAATTGCTCTCGGTTCCGCTAATTTGAGAGGTTAAGAAATTAAATGTCAGAGGAAAGAAAAAAAATGTCTGAAGAAAAAAGTCAAAATTTAAACATGTGCAAGTGCGTTTTACATGTTCAATCGCTCAAGCGTCTTTGAACAGAATAGTTCTGAATGCGGAAATGAGTATTGACTGAAGCTTGTATGGGTGAGCCAAGTACATGTAGTTGATTGTAATATTGACTTTCGACCAATTTCCACAGGATTTGATCTACATTACTCGTCATAAAAAAACTACATGCACACATTTAGCTGTAGATCTTTGTGATGCGGCCAGTTATATTAAAACAAGATATATTGCCAGAAAGGTAATTTCTTTACCGTATGAAATAAAGAGTTTTATTTTTTTTATGAATTAGTGTTTATGCCGGAGACCTAGGACACCACCCAAATTTAAATTCGCACGTGGTGGTCAGTAACATTTGTCACCCAACTTGCCGTTTGCTTTTAATCCTATTTACATGTGTTCATTTTCCTTGTGTTATTTTTTTTCTGTCAGAAGAAAATGGATGAATGAAAGACATGACCGGTTGGTACTTCTTCAAGAGTCCGTCTTTAATTTATTTTTTCTCTTTTTTTTAACAATTCAAATTGATTTTATTAATGTCAATTTCTCGCGAAAACATTGTTTTCAATGCTGACTGGTGCGAGGTGTCTTGGTGCGTGGTTCGCACGTGTGGTGTCCAGCTCAAGTCGTGTCTTCCGCGTGTGATGTTTGAAGTGGGCCTATTTGGACGAAGCTAAGTAGATGGGGAGTACGAACATCAGCAGATTCCACGATTTTATGATCCTACCGGGGATAAGAGACAGAGACTGTCAAGTGCTCTTACATGAACCAGTCTGTCCGATCGAGTCAAGGTGTGATTTTTGCGTTCTACTTACACGCCTGTATTCTCAGCTCACAACTCCTAGCAAAACATCTCAAAGAAAAGTGACATTGCATGAGTCGGAAAGATAATAGGAAAGATTTAGACCTCAGAATAGGGTCAATTAGAGACGATAAACCAAAGCACAAAGAATACTACTAATAAGGACGCCTGTTAACCCGTGATTTGTAAAAATTTAAACAAAAACATTTCTTTTTTCATGTCTTTCTTGTCCCATCGCTGAGAAATTCGGATCGCTTCCTCCAAGTGGAAAGCTAGCAAGCGATGGGACAAGAAATACATACACAAAAATATTTGTAATAGATCCCTTGACTTTGGGATAGCACGAGTCTGTTGCTGCTAGCTTTCCACTGGGAGGAAGTGACCCTAATTTCCCAGCGATGGGACAATCTAGCAATGAAAAACAAATCTGAAAAAAATCTAATAGATCCCTTGACTTTTGGGGTAGCGCGACTCTGTTGCTGCTAGCTTTCCATTGGGAGGAAGCGACCTGAATTTCCCAGCAATGGAACAATAAAGAAATGAAAAAAAATCGAATAGATCCCTTGACTTTTGGGTAGCGCGACTCTATTGCTGCTAGCTTTCCAGTTGGAGGAACTGACCCGAATTTCCCAGCGATGAGACAATCTAGCATTGAAAAAAAATCTAATATATCCCTTAACTAGGGTATAGTGCGACTCTGTTGCTGCTAGCTTTCCATTGGGTGGAAGCGACCCGACTTTCGCAGCGTTGGGACAATCTAGTAATGAAAAAAAAATCTAAAAACATCCAATAGATCCCTTGACTTTAAGGGTAGCGCGACTCTGTTGCTGCTAGCTTTTCATTGGGAAGAAGCGACCCGAATCTTCTAGAAATCTAATAGATCCCTTGACTTGGGATGTTAAGCTACTGGGATTGGTGCGAAATGGGATAACGGCGATCCGGGATTGCGCCAAAAATTAATGGGATGTGAAGCTAATGGTACATGACATGGTGGTAAAATGACACTTGGCCTGAGAAATGTCGCCAAAATGCGATGGTGGCGAATTGGGATAATGGCGAAACGGGACTATCAGATCCCTTGACTTTAGGGTAGTGCGACTCTGTCACTGCTAGCTTTCCACTGGGAGGAAGCGACTGGAATTTCCCAACGATGGGACATCCTAGTAATGAAAAAAAAAATCTTAAAATTAACAGTCGCGCTACCCCTAAAGTCAAGGGATTTCGTTTTTGTCCCTTGACTTTGGGAATGACAAGAAAATATCGGGCGCAAACACGTGATTTGTAAAAAATTTTACAAATCACGGGGCGCGCCCCGCGAATTGTAAAAACATTTTTACAAATCGCGAGGCGCGCCACGCGATTTGTAAAAATGTTTTTACAACTCGCGGGGCGCGTCCCGTTATTTTTTTTATTTTTATTTTTACATTTTTACAAATCACGGGTTAACAACGGCTTATAGCTGCACGAAACATCTAGTGGGCAACGAATTCTGAGTTTTGTTTTGTTTTTTGTGTGTGAGTAAGAATATGTTTTATGTGCACCCCAACCCCCTCCCCAAAGTCGATTTGGTACGGTGAAAAGATAAGAAAATCTTCCAAGCCATTTGGTCGTTTCAATGACGTAAACTAGTTATAATTTAAAAAAAACTAAAACCCATGTGCCTACTTTTTTATGACGTGTAGAATAGACCTCCGAACCGCATATCTACACTATGTTGTATTCCAACCATCCCCAAACTTAATAGGTCTGGCACTGACTCTTTCATCGAGTCTGTCATCACTTTTGGTTTTGTGTCCTGGTATGGAGGTCTGAGTGTGAAGAACAGGAATGTCTTAGTGCGAATGGTGAATGTCAGTAGCAAGGTGATTGGCAGGCAGCAAGCAAGTGTGGAGTCCCTGTATGAAAAGCGTGTGGTGAGAAAGAGTAGGCGGATAGCTTCAGATAGGTCCCATGTCCTAGCCCACCTCTATGAACTCCTTCCCTCTGGCCGTAGACTTCGCACGCACAAAGCTAGGACACTCAGG